>NC_086447.1:34953062-35105562 GCF_028390025.1 Pseudophryne corroboree | reverse complement strand
GTAGTAGCAGCAGTAGTAGTAGTAGTAGTATTAGTAGTGATAGTAGTAGTAGTAGCAGCAGCAGCAGCAGTAGTAGTAGTATTAGTAGTGATAGTAGTAGTAGTAGTAGTAGTAGTAGTATTAGTAGTAGCAGCAGTAGTAGTAGTATTAGTAGTGATAGAAGTAGTAGTAGTAGTAGTAGTAGTAGTAGTAGTAGTAGTAATTAACTGCAATATGTATTTTGGGTATTTTGTTGCCATAACTAAGGAATTACTAGTACTAGTTTTGACTGAATAAAAACCACAGTAGTACTATTAACCACTTACAGATATGTCCTCTTACAACTTTGCTTAGTTTGAGCCTCCCAGTCCTGGCAGGTCGTGGCATTGTGTCTTAGTACCAGCAGGTCATGGTGTGGCGTGAAACCATGCCATGCAATACACAGTTTAAATGCTGGGTGGCAAATTCTCCACAGACAGAAACTAGAGAACCGAAAGCAATATTGATCCAGTGGACGGTGATCCCTGATAAGCCGGCCAATCACATGTGTGAACAGTCATTTTGCTCAGCACCTCCTCCCAAGCTTAATTTCTGCAGTGTGCTACAGTACTCTACTGTATGCTGATATTGTATTCAATCCTTTACCGGGGCCGTCCGTAAACTGTTGTTACCTTCTGTAAAGATTCCTGCTGAAAAAAAATGCTCCGGAAGTTATTTTAGAAAGACAGTTTATTTCAGGTTCAATATTCTGAAAACACCCACCTCCACTTTATGTGTTGCTCCACGCTCTCCCACTCCCCTGTGTTAGGCCACCCAGCTGCATCACACTCTAAGCCGCTCTTGATGGCTACAGTACTATGTATGATATTTTATTGTGTACACTCTACGTGGCCTAAGGCGCACGCTCCACATCCTATTCCCAATAGGTGTCAAAAGCTGATACGCCTGGCTTGTGTGGCCGAGCGGTTAAGGCCAGCGCATTACGTAGCTGATGTACAAGAGATTTCTGATTTTTGACCTCCAGTTAAATGTTATTGCAACTAAGCTGGAACTGTTCGGCTGATCTTTTGTCCAAAATGTAACTGTACTGTGTTTTCCCTGTAAAAGACGGGTAACAATCTGTTATTGTTTCAGTCTATTGGTTACATTGCAAAGTGATTCATTTGTGTGCATTAGCAATTGGTTTAAATTAAATACATATATAATGCTTGATGTAATGTGATGAATGCAATTGACAGTTAAGAGACATAACTATCTTTTTAGTTCCCCAAACATTGCTGCAGTTCATAAAGTGACGTTGACTGTCATCTATCAGACACAGAGGACGTCATGAGGTGTGACAGGTTAGGGGTTTGGTGACCCCACAGAGCTTAAGTCACTTTGAATACATAGTCCCTCATTCCGAGTCGTTCGCTCGGTAAATTTCTTCGCATCGCAGCATTTTTCTGCTAAGTACGCATGCGCAATGTTCGCACTACGACTGCGCCAAGTAATTTTGCTATGAAGATAGTATTTTTACTCACGGCTTTTTCTTCGCTCAGGCGATCGTAGTGTGATTGACAGGAAATGGGTGTTTCTGGGCGGAAACACAGCGTTTTATGGGCGTGTGGAAAAAAACTTTACCGTTTCCGGAAAAAACGCAGGAGTGGCTGGAGAAACGGGGGAGTGTCTGGGCGAACGCTGGGTGTGTTTGTGACGTCAAACCAGGAACGACAAGCACTGAACTGATCGCAGATGCCGAGTAAGTCTGAAGCTACTCTGAAACTGCTAAGAAGTTTGTAATCGCAATATTGCGAATACATCGTTCGCAATTTTAAGAAGCTAAGATTCACTCCCAGTAGGCGGCGGCTTAGCGTGAGCAACTCTGCTAAAATCGCCTTGCGAGCGAACAACTCGGAATGAGGGCCATAGTTAATGTCATTATTCTTGCAAAAGTTACTGTGTTTTCAGTGCTAAACAAAGAAACTCCAAGGATTTGATTTGAAAATAAACACCCATACTGACAAATGTTTTCGATACTGTTTTAATAAAATGCTGTACTGTATGTTGCTGAAAATGTGAGCTGTAAGCTCTGTGCTATTATTTAGCAATCTAAGTTTTTAATGCATTCAAGGTTGTTGCTAAGTATACGCTGTTTCAAGGTTATTTGTACATCTCTGCGCAGTCTGTCTGTTTCTGCATTTCCAGTTAACCTGCGCATAACGGACCAGTACTTTTTAACTAATACTGTACTTTAAAGACGTGTTTTTGTTGCAGTTCTAGTACCACGTGCCTTTTGTCACAGTCACAGGTGTTTCTTCTCGAGTGATATTGGCAGAAAAACCCTGCTCGCCGTAAGGTTATAGATGGTCATGACTGTTCCTTCACTTTAGTGAAAGTGGATTTTGTTATCTGCCGTATAATGCTGGTATAATGTTTAAGGTCTAATCATATACAGATGTGTTCACTTACATCTTTGCTGTTTTGCAAAATTTGGCACAACATGCAAAAACACGAGTAGCGAGTGGATAGATTTTAAAATTATTGTTTGCCATAAGAGAATATGTATAAAGTAACATATTAAAGAAGCAAATGAAGAAAAATCACAAGGCATTGCTAAATCTTTGAGTCTATGGCATGCATGGTGGGATATAGCAAAGATGTATGTGGACACATCTGTATGTACACCCTTGTCTATTTCTTACCAGTCTTTAAGCTATAAGATGATACGGACTAGCTCAATGGATAGTGCGCCTTTCCAAATGAGGATTCACAGTAACGTCTAAGTGTTCTGTTATTATTTAGTCACATCAACTGACCTGTTTTTTTCATACATTTGATTTAACTGTTCATTCTTTGTACATGAAACAGTGTCAGCGAGTCTCTTTCTGTTGGGGGGGGGGGGGCGTGAGCTCCTGAGTCTTTTCATACAGTCAGCAGCTCTGACTGTACTACCCTACTCTAGCAATGTTCATCATTTACTCTGTGTTTTTGAAATTATATGTCTGATGTACCTTTAGAAGTTGTTGCAGACTTCAGTGCCCTTACATGCAGCTAAAGATTCAAATGTACAGAGTGCAAATGTGTTATTGTTCTTCAGCAAACTCGTAATAGGTTTCGTGGGTTATTGGGAGTGCTGCCCATTAATACACCTTGTGACTTATACATTCCTAAAGATAGAGTGAACAAGAGTAGAAGTGATTATTGTCTTTAAGTAGGTTGCCATATTGGGTTCCGGTATGAATGGTCGACAATGTAAGGTCGAAAGTCATTAGGTCGACCACTATTGGTTGGCATTGACATGGTCGATGTGGACAAATGGTCGACAGATGAAAAATGTTCGATACATGAAAAGTCAACATGGGTTTTTGAAATGTTGTTGGAATATTTTTTTCCGAAACATGACCAGGAATCCCAATTAGTTTACCGCGTCCCCTTGCATGGCTCACGGACTGCTCCCGCTGCACTCGGCACAGGTTACTAGATACCATGTCAACCTTAACATGAGTCGACCATTTTCATGTGTCGACAATTTATCCATGTCGACCATGTCAATGTCAACCAATAGTGGTCGACTTAATGAGCGTTGACCTTAACATTGCCAACCATCTTAACAGATACCGCCATATTGACGGTACTTACCTTCAAACCAGATTAAGGGGATATTGGGATTCCATTGCAAACCATCTGCCTGTAAACCTATATCCTTCAGGAATGGTCATAGTGTGCCCAGCAAAACTAAGGAAACCCACCTTGGTACCAGAGAATATAATAAAGAAAGTGTGCCTGGTTTCTAACCTTGGTAAACATTTCTGTAGCACACCGGAATAGGATTTTTGGAGAAACCCACAGTGATTAGGGTTTTATAAAACCCACGGACATACAGGATTTGGCCAATCCAGTAAAATGGGTAACAAGGATAGTAAGTGTCTGTCCAAATGTCAAACCCCAATGGATGTTGGGGTAAACAGATGAAATTTCCAAACTTTTTGTAAAGGCTAGCATTTACAGAGATGGCACACTTGACCCGGATAGCTGCAGCAGATGTATAAGTCTTCTAGCACCTACATTAAGAGTAAAAAAACTTGAAAGCAAACTTCTAGATTGGATAAATGAATCTGAACAACTCGTGTTAGAAAAGGAATCACAAGAAATAGACACGGATATGGATAACACACTCCCTAATGATTTTTCATTAAAGGTCATCTGTTAGGACAGTAGGTCCAAGTTGTTCAATGGTTAATGCAAGTGGATGAGGATAGCGATGTTCCAATGGAGATTGTCAAGCATGTAATGATTCTCATAATCAAATTTGTTGGAATTGTAATGTTCACTGGTCTGGAGAATGTAAACCTTGTAAATTAGTGGTACCATACACGGCACCCAGGAAATATGCTAGAAGCTGGGATGGAGAAAAGACATGGGTTGCTCCCCATAAACAAACACAATTCATAGAAAACATAGCCTTAGACAGCAGTAGTGTACTAATGAGTCTCGTAAATGTGGTTCAAGCTGACAGCTCTCACCTACTGTAAGTGATAGATTTGCTTGCTCACACTGATAATACTGCACATGGTCAATTCACCCATTTTGAGCTCAGCAGTATGCTATTGTACACTGTGCTCAAAAATGTGAAAAGTTCTCAAAGACGTCATAAGTGTCATAAGAATGAAAATCCACACTTTTTCTTTTTTTCTTTGATATTTTTAAATGCTAGTTTCTAAGAAAGTATTGCATTAATGATACCTCATGCATACTGTATTACTAAAGGCAGTGCCGTAACTAGGCATTTTAGCGCTGTGTGCAAGAAACAACATTGGCGCCCCCCCCATGTAAGATAGGGGCAGTGCGCGCCGAAGGCGCATGAAAAATATATAGGGGCGTGGCTTCATGGGGAAGGGGCGTGGCCACAAAATAATAGCAATTCATACTACGGTGCACAGTAGTCTACATTATTCAAATTACGCTGCACAGTAGCGCCACTACACCAGGTAGAGCCCCTTTTATACATTACAGCAGACAGTGTCCCCCTTTTTACACATTAAAGCAGACAGTCTCCCTTTTAACACAATGCGGCAGCCAGTCCCCCTTTTTACACATTGCGGCAGACAGTGTCCCCCTTTTTTACACATTACAGCAGACAGCGTCCCCTTTTTTTAACATTACAGCAGCCAGTCCCCCTTTTTTAACATTACAGCAGACAGCGTCCCCTTTTTTAACATTATGGCAGACAGCGTCCCCTTTTTACACATTACAGAAGACAGCGTCCCATTTTTACACATTACAGCAGACAGCGTCCCCTTTTTTACACATTACAGCAGACAGTGTCCCCTTTTTTAACATTACAGCAGACAGCGTCCCCTTTTTTAACATTACATCAGACAGCATCCCCTTTTTTAACATTACGGCAGACAGCATCCCCGTTTTTACACATTACGGCAGACGGTGTCCCCCTTTTTTACACATTACAGCAGACAGCGTCCCCTTTTTTTAACATTACAGCAGCCAGTCCCCCTTTTTTAACATTACAGCAGACAGCGTCCCCTTTTTTAACATTACGGCAGACAGCGTCCCCTTTTTACACATTACAGAAGACAGCGTCCCCTTTTTACACATTACAGCAGACAGCGTCCCCTTTTTTACACATTACAGCAGACAGTGTCCCCTTTTTTAACATTACAGCAGACAGCGTCCCCTTTTTTAACATTACATCAGACAGCATCCCCTTTTTTAACATTACGGCAGACAGCATCCCCGTTTTTACACATTACGGCAGACGGTGTCCCCCTTTATACACATTGCGGCAGCCAGTCCACATTTTTACACATTGTGGCAACCAGTCCCCCTTTTTACACATTGCGGCAGCCAGGCCCCCTTTTTACACATTGCGGCAGCCAGGCCCCCTTTTTACACATTGCGGCAGCCAGGCCCCCTTTTTACACATTGCGGCAGCCAGGCCCCCTTTTTACACATTGCAGCAGCCAGTCCCCCTTTTTACACATTGCGGCAGCTAGTCCCCCTTTTTACACATTGCGGCAGCCAGGCCCCCTTTTTACACATTGCAGCGGCCAGTCTCCCTTTTTACACATTGCGGCAGCCAGGCCCCCTTTTTACACATTATGGCAGATGGTGTCCCCCTGAGAGAGAGAGAGAGAGAGAGAGAGAGAGAGAGAGAAAGAGAGATACATACTTACCATCTCCCCGCTGACAGGCTCCTCATGCAGCTCCCTCGGTGCAGGCAGGTGAGAAGGAGGAGGAGAGAGGGGGACTGGAGCCGCAGCAGCACTATTTCATTGGTAGTAAGCGCCGCTGCAGCATCCCCCTCTCCTTCCGTATTGGCTGCCCGGAGCTGCTGTTGATGCTGGGTTGGAGGAACCGCATCCCAGCATCCACAGCAGCGCCGGGCAGCCAATACGGAAGGAGAGGGGGATGCTGCAGCGGCGCTTACTACCAATGAAATAGCGCTGCTGCAGCTCCAGTCCCCCTCCCTCCTCCTCCTTCTCACCTGCCCCGCGCTGTATCTCCCCTCCACAGCGCGGCGGCGCATGCGCAGACTTCAGAGGCGTGTAATGAGTCAATTTGACTCATTACCTGCCGCTCGCCGTGCGCCCTCAGGGCAACTGCGCTGTGTGCCAAGCCCACTTGGCACACACGTAGTTACGGCCCTGACTAAAGGAACCTTTGTATTTAGATTTACTTTTATATAAAGTAACGGACGCTGTTTCTTGACTGCCCATCGGCACCAGTTGTGGCTAAGGTCAGAGCACACTGGGTGCAAACATTTCAAGACTACGGACAATTATTTGGCTGATGTCCTGCAGAGCAAGTAGCTATGCTAGGGTTATTTGTGAAACCCGTCCATTAGACGGACATAGGGCCCCAAGTGCTAAAAAGAAAAAATCATGCTTGTCAAATGTCCCAACAGCAAAGCCTCACAGCGAGAGGTAAAGTGACAAACAGAGAAATGACAAAGTGGTGTCTGCAAGAAAGCGCCTTGTCTGCCAACAGCTTCTAGTAAATGCCCACATTATTCAAGACAATATGTGTCTAAAAGACATAATAGATTGGTGAAAAAGTAATAACATAATCCCAGGGTTTTGCATAAATTGCATAAGCCCCTGCATCAGGCTACATGAGATGTGCATTATAGAACCTGGGAAAAGTTGTGAAAAATGCCATCTGTGGGTGGGTGTGGTTCGTTTTATCGACAGTGCCTAGGTCGACAATGTTTAGGTCGACCACTATTGGTCGACAGTCACTAGGTCGACATGGATGGAAGGTCGACAGGGTTTCTAGGTCGACATGTGCTAGGTCGACAGGTCTAAAGGTCGACATGAGGTTTTTTTTTGTGTCGTTTTCTTCGTAAAGTGACCGGGATCCCAAATTAGCGCACCGCGTCCCCTCGCATGGCTCGCTTCGCTCGCCATGCTTCGGGCATGGTGCCTTCGCTTCGCTCGGCACACTTTACCGTTCCAATCGTAGTCGACATGGATCGTTAAGTATGAAAAAATAAAAAAAACGAAAAATAAAAATAAAAAAACTCATGTCGACCTTTAGACCTGTCGACCTAGCACATGTCGACCTAGAAACCCTGTCGACCTTCCATCCATGTCGACCTAGTGACTGTCGACCAATAGTGGTCGACCTAAACATTGTCGACCTAGGCACTGTCGATCTTCAGACCGGATCCCCTGTGGGTACGCCTTATATGATATACCCACCCATTTTAATGGAAACAAGTGAACTTCACTCAGTTGCCCAAAGTCTTAGATATGCAATTGCCCTTGTGTAAATACAGACTAATTATCCCATTGGTTAGAGAAGTGGCTTTACAAGTCAGCGAACCCTGAGGTTGCAGTGTAAAGAATTTATACAAAGGTATTTGCAGATATGGTGTGCAATGAGAAATTAAGAGTCAAAGATGCACATATTTCACATGTAAAATACCAGCCGATATTATATGAGACAATGTAATTCTCATTACATACTAGGATGTCATTTTATCTGTCATGGTGATATTCATGTGGTGATCTAACTGAATATGTGATTTGGTTGTAATAACCACTAACTAAAATCCACCATCAAGTCTTTTCCTCCATTCCAGAACCTTATGCAGATATAAGTACAAGCTGCAACTCGGAGACTGAGCGGTATAAGAGAAAATCTTCAGAAAGTTTTTGATCCCTGATTCGAAAGTCCATGGCAAGTTCTACTGATTGCACCGGCCTCAGCAGAAGTGGCGATAAATGACACTGAGATACAAGAAAGTATTATCCAATCATTGTACTGTACCATGCATAGCTACAGTCTGATCCTGATAAGCATCTTCGGGCGTGTATAATGTGTTCTGCCATGATGGTGGTGATTACTGTGACCCTCATTTGGTCATTAAAAATGATCCTATGAAATATGACAATTACCAGAACTGTACATATGCAGGGAATACAACCACTTACATATGCAGGGAATACAACCACTTACATATGCAGGGAATACAACCACTTACATATGCAGGGAATACAACCACTTACATATGCAGGGAATACAACCACTTACATATGCAGGGAATACAACCACTTACATATGCAGGGAATACAACCACTTACATATGCAGGGAATACAACCACTTACATATGCAGGGAATACAACCACTTACATATGCAGGGAATACAACCACTTACATATGCAGGGAATACAACCACTTACATATGCAGGGAATACAACCACTTACATATGCAGGGAATACAACCACTTACATATGCAGGGAATACAACCACTTACATATGCAGGGAATACAACCACTTACATATGCAGGGAATACAACCACTGACAGCAAAGTTAAAAGTGAACTCTCTGAACTTTGGTCAAACTCCTTTGTACAGTCACAGATTTGGGGATTAAAGAACTCATGGATTTGTACATATTCACCAATAGCAGCTACAGCCATATAATGAGTTGGAGTTCCCCTGAATTATTAAATCTTGATTTTGGAATGGCAAAACAGCCCAAAAAGGCATTTGCTCAGAGGTCTGTGACACTTAACGATCATTGCTATGGCACCATACCCAGAAATTTGTTTTGAATTACCCACAATCAAGGCTAATAATTCTCTTGTAGCAGTGGGTAATAGAAATGAAGAAATTATAACTTTAGAAGCAATGTCCAAACAATTGGGATAAGTAAATTGTGCTCAGTCCACGGTAAATTTTACTCATACCCGTGGCTATAATATTTACAGCTGTGATAATGGAGACAAAGAGACTACACTAATAAGTGGAATGTAATTATAGATAGCAGATACTGCCTTTGAATGGTGGAGTAAGTTCATGTAACTCACAGGTGTGAGCATACTCCAGAACAAGTAGGTATAACTCCTACCTCACAGGTGGAAGAAAATACATTAGTACATGAAGTTCCATACATATTATGGGAACATTTATATTATTTATGTGGGAATAAGGCATACAAGTGACTCCCATATGGAGGATATGGTAGTTGTACCTTAGGTCAACTAGTGCTCACAACCTTTTACAAAGATTCTATCTCACTTGATGATACACAAGAGCCACAACAAAGGTGCCAAGAAATCTGATTGACATACCATGGATAAACAAATACTTGATATAGATTTGGCTGAACTATTGGACAATATTACTAAATTGTATGACAAAGCTTTTGAGTTTGTTGGACAAGAGTTAAAAATGATAAAACGTAAGGTGCAGTCTCACAGAATACAGCATAACATCAGCATAATTCCTCTGACACCGCTGATCTGCTACTGGGAGTTTCAGGAAAAGAACCCCTACAGCGGTGAGCATTTAATTTGCACTTATGAGGGGAACATAGTAACATAGTAACATAGTATTTGAGGTTGAATAGAGGCAAATTGCCCATTGTGTTCAACTTGTTTTAAGTTGTGATGATTTTACATACTTGCTGAATAATGTTTTATGACTAGTTAGCTACTATAACCCATGTTACCCCCGCATTAACCACGTTGATATTTTAAGTATTATAACCTTGGATATCATTTTCATTCAGAAATGTATCCATTCCTTTTTTAAATCCAATTACAGATTTCGCCATTACCACCTTCCCTGGCAGGGAATTCCACATCCTGATTGCCCTAACAGTGAAGAACCCTTTCCTCCGTTTCATTCGGAACTTTCTCTCCTCCAGGCGCAGCGAGTGCCCATGTGTCCTAAACTGTGTTCTTTTAATAAATAATTCCTCTGATGACTCTTTGTGATGTCCCTTTACATATGTGAAGATATTAATAATATCTCCTCTTAGGCGCCTCTTTTCTAGTGTATACATATTCAGCCTAGTAAGTCTTTCCTTATAGTCCAGTCCTTCTAGGCCTTTAATCAATTTAGTTGCTCGCCTTTGAACACTTTCGAGTTCACTGATGTCTTTTTTATACAATGGTGCCCAAAACTGAACACAATATTCCAGGTGTGAACGTACCAATGCCTTATACAGCGGCAGGATTACATCCGAGTCCCTTGTCTCAATTCCCCTTTTTATGCACGCTAGCACCTTACTTGCCTTCTTTACTGCGTTTTGATATTGTGTATGGTTATTAAGCCTATTATCAATGAATACCTCCAAATCTTTTTCCAACTCTGTTTCCCCTAGGCGTTCCCCATTTAATCTGTAGGATGCAAGATTGTTTTTAGTACCAAAATGCATAACCTTGCATTTGTCTGTATTGAACCTCATTTTCCATTTAGACGCCCATAGTTCAAGTTTAGATAGATCATTCTGCAAGGACTCCACATCAAATTCTGAATGAATTACCTTACACAGTTTAGTATCATCTGCAAAGATTGACACTGTGCTTTCCAGAATAGGAAAAAACGGATAATTTGAGACGGGAGTCTCAAAAATCCACAACCGGCGCTAATTAGTTATATTTTATTATATTAAAATCTTTGTCTCTTTAAAGCTGCTGAGTAAAACAGCTTGCTAAGCTGCACAACAAAAACAATTAGAACAAAAAAGAGTAACTCTGCGCTTTAGAGACACCTTGTAAATGTGATTACGTGTGGTCTGTCATGTCGAATAAATAACTCAGTGAGACTTTATGTATTGATATTTTTTATCTAAGATTGTCAGCATGTAACATTTATTACAACATGCAAATATTAGTAATTTAGTAGCTTTTATGTATAAAATCTAATTAATAGTAGATAAGTAGTTAAAAAAAGCTTGTAATTCAGCACTAAAAATTACACTTTGTATAACAGTATAATTGGATGGTTATAAACACATAGTAACAAGGTGTAAAACGTTACTCTCCTAGAATAACGGTGTAATTAAACACATAGTAATAAGGTGTAAAACGTTACTCTCCTATTAGCTATTTATATATAGTTACACTGGCGTCCCAGTGTGTTACTAGAATGAATGTCCCGCATAAAATTCACAGTAATTAGAGTCTCATTGAGACAGCAGTGGCTTAAGTATAATTACCCCCGTGTTGGTTCCTGACGGTTCCGTTTGGCAATTTTACACGTGGTATACTTGTTGCTCAATAATACTGTGCAGAACAGTCCCGCTGGGAGATAGATGTGTCCCCACTCTCCCGTCAATGCTGCCTGCTGTTACACTCTGCGGCTTCTTGATTGTATAATGGTGTGCGGTCCTCACAGCGGAGGTCAGCCCAGACTCACCCGGTATACAGCAGCAAGTCCCTGTGATGGTTAATGCTTATGCTGTTTGATGGGGTCTTGTACAATCACCCGTAATGCTGTTCGGTGATCTGGACCTTTTGTAGCAGAAGGCGCGGGGTTCAGCCGAAGATAGCCGGGTGTATTTGCAGCGGTGTGCGGGAGCTGTTTGAAATAGCGGTGAATAGCAGTTGGAGAGTAACTTCAAACGTGTTGACGCCCACTTCTTTGAAGTTACTCTCCGACTGTTGAACAGTAGTGGTCCGAGTACGGACCCTTGTGGTATTCTGCTGACTACTGGGGACCAGGTTGAGGACTTCCCATTGACCACTACACGCTGTACCCTGCTATCCAATCAGCTGCTTATCCATGTTCAAATAGTTTTTCCTAGGCCAATCTTCTTTAATTTGATCATAAGTCTCCTGTGAGGAACTGTATCAAAGGCTTTTGCAAATTCTAGGAAGACCACATCCACTGCTTTTCCTTGATCAAGATTATTGCTCACTTCCTCGTAGAAGCTAATTAAGTTAGTCTGACATGACCTGTCCCTCACAAACCCAAGCTTGTTCTTGCTAATAATCCTAGCGGACTGTAGATACTCCTGTATGCTGTCCCTTAGAATTCCTTCCAATATTTTCTCCACTATAGATGTTAAGGTAACTGGTCTGTAGTTTCCCGGAAGATTTTTGGATCCCTTTTTAAATAATGGCACTACCTCAGCTATACGCCAATCCTTCGGTACCATGCCTGATCTAATTGAACGATGGAAAATCAAGTATAGGGGTCGTACTAGTTGTGAACTAAGCTCCATAAGAACCCTCGGGTGAAGTGCATCAGGACCAGGTGATTTATTAATCTTAATTTTGCTTAGTCTCTCCCGGACTACTTCTTCGCTTAAACAAGTATCTAACCATGAATCATTACTGTCACAATTGTTATGCTCTGCTCCCACCATCAGTTATTCACTGGTGAATACTGATGAAAAGAATTTGTTCAGTATTTCCGCTTTTATTTCATCATCATTTATCAATTCTACGAATTCATCTTTTAATGGACCTATATTCTCCTTTTTTAACCTTTTACCATTTACGTATTTAAAAAAACTTTATAGGATTGGTTTTACTCTCTATAGCGATTTGCTTTTCATTTTCCATTTTAGCTGCTCTTATTGCTTTTTTGCAATTCTTATTATACTCCTTGTAATACTTGAAACACTCCTCCTTTCCATTAGATTTAAATGCTTTGAAAGCCCGCTTTTTTTTATCCATTTCTGCCTTAACCTTCTTGTCAAGCCACATCGGTTTGAGTTTAATACTCCTGCGTTTACTGCCCATGGGAATAAAGTTATGAATATTGCTATCCAGCAACCCTTTTAAAACATCCAACATTTCCGAAGTGTTCTTGTTATTAAACAGAACCTCCCACTCTTCGTCGTTAAGTGCACAACTAAGAATACTGAAATTAGCCTTCCTAAAGTTAAAAGTTTTTGTGGAATCACTGTAGCTATGTTTCCTGAAACTGATGTCGAATGTGATCATATAGTGATCACTGTTACTCAAAGTCTCCCCAGATTTAGTGTTTGATATAATGTCCACATTATTAGTAATTACTAAATCCAGTGTAGTCTTACCCCTAGTTGGGTGCTCGACTAATTGAGACAAGTAGTGATCCCTAAAACATATTTAAGAACCTGCTGCCCCTTGCTTTAGCACATGAATCGTTACTCCAGGTTATATCCGGGTAATTAATATCCCCAATCACAAGGATGTTCCCCAATCCCGCAGCCATTTTGATTTCCTGAACAATAGTTGTTCTTCCTCATGTATGCTAATATATCCGGCTGTTTGTAGCACGTGCCTATGACTAGTTTTTTTGCATCAATTTCCCCACTTGAGATTTCTACCCATAGTGACTCCACATTATCGTCAGTCTCCTCATAGATAACCTCCTTTAGGTATGGTTTAAGTGATGGTTTAACATAAAGACATACACCTCCTCCTCTTTTGTTAGCACTGTCCCTCCTGAAATGAGAATACCCCTCCAAGTTAGCAACCTAGTCGTGAGAGTCATCCCACCATGTTTCCGTAATACCTATAATGTCATACTCAGCCTTTGATGCTAACAATTCCAATTCCCCCATTTTACCTGCTAGACTTCTTGCATTTGCAAGCATACATTTTAGTTTATTGGTTCCTTTATTTGTTTGTTTTCCTAAAGATTTCCCATCCTGGTTTACTATTGCATCCCTAGAGTTAATGATACAGACTGTCCTTCTCGCTCCCTCTCCAACTCCACTGTACTTAGTATTGACCACCTTACTTTTTTCTTTGGTCAACCCAATGTTCCCGTCTAAATTCACTACCCTGACATAAGTATTTTCCCTTAAGTCCCGTACCACATTTTCTATAGGCTGTAATGGTGACACATAATTGTTATTATTTAATGCTTTAGCAATACCTTTCTTAACATCCTTATTAGAGCCCATGTAAATACCCTTACCAGCTGCACTTTCCCTCCCCCCTTCTCCACCCCCATTTATCTCACTACCACCATCCTTACTATACTCGCTGCATGACCCATAGTTTCTAGCTAAACCCTCCCCCCAGGCTCCTAGTTTAAAAGCTCCTCCAACCTACTAACCATCCTACCCCACAGAACCACAGCCCCTTCCTCATTCAGGTGCAATCCATCACGAGAAATAAGATGGCTCCTGACTGGACATTGCTACAGTATCATCTTTAGCCACATTGTGTGATTAACTCTATATTTCCAACTGTGGCTGGTTATCATTATATTGTATGATTGGCATTGGGCTATTACTAACTTTGATTGTTCCAGATTCACTATAATTGTGCTCCATCTCTCCATGGAAAGTATGTAGCTGCATATTGTACTGTTTATATGTTTTTATACATGTGTGAATTAAATGTAATTCTTTCAATTTTTTATGCGCTCTCATAATATTTCTTATATTGCCTTTATATTGGGGTGATAATAGAGATCACTCATTGAAAGCTGCACGTTTAATCGTATTATACTATTACTTTACTAGTACTCCTGTATTTTACAAAAATCTATTTTTATTTGTGTCTACAGTAATAGTTTCGCCCAATACATGTTAATTAATTGTATCAGTCTCACAGAATGTTTACAGACTTCCTGGTAGCTATGGAAGAAGTTATGGATATGACTGTAAAGAAAGCTTGTAATTATATTAATGACACATATGAAGTTGTTGAGGCCATTGGGGACCACTGTCAAAGTCAGAAAAATGTCTCAATGCACGTTGCCATATTTGCACCGCACACTGGTCCGTGCTGCGCATGCGTACGCTCTCCCGTGGAAGCGCATACCCGCAATAGCGTGCACTCGCACGCGCAGTATGCGCATTTACGGTAGAGTTTATGTGATCGTAGCGTGCGACTCATTAGTTACAAATGTTCACAATTAATGTAGTTTATAGATCATGATCCCTTTGATAGTTTCTGTAAGTTTGGTTAAAGTATAATGTCCCAGAGCTGAGGAATCCCTCTTTGCATCGTACGAAGGGTTTAACAGGAATCATACAGCAGTGTTTGGTACCCATCGGAAGAGTATTTGATTAGCAATATTCCGGTGTTGGTTTGGAGCGTATTAATCGCTCGTGCGAATAGTTATGGACATAAGAAGTTTATGTCCATTTCTATGATTTGCACATACTCAGGTATGCGGCGGGAAACCCAGTTTCCCACCCACCTGAGCTGTTGGAAATCGTCACAGCCCACCTGTATGAATCACCCTATGACCTTTTGTTATGATGCAGGGCCGAATTCCTTCGGCCAATGGACAATGGGATTGTAGGACCAGGAGATTGCATTGTGTGTGGAGCATAAATAGGCAGGCCGACCACATCCAGCTCTCACTCTCTCATCAACGGTTATCTGCTGATAATCGGGAGCTGGATATCGAGGCGCTGGCGATCATACCCTTTGTGCGTAAGTTCTCTCCATAATCATTGTCTTTCTGCGAGCCAATCTCTCTCTCTCTCTCTCTCTATCTCCCTCTCTCCTCTTTTTCTCTTAAATACCTTATAGTATTATAGTATTGTATCGTATTGCATTTAGGTCAGTGTAGTATTGTCTTTTTGTATTTATTGTTTAGTTCTGTGGTTAGGAAGTCTCTGTTATATTGTAGTGTATCATATGTACTGTTATCCCCTTTTACAAGTATATTAGACATAATACAGTTAATAGGCCTTGGAAACCTAAACCAGTATCTGTGTATTTCCTATAGTGATAAGTGTTCATTTGAGCGTCGGTGACGCTCATGCAGCTTTGTAGATAGTCAGGTTCCACAAGGTTGCACTTACACCCTGTACTCACATTAAGGTATTCAGTGTATTTCATCGGTATAAGGTTTAACATAAAGGTATAGTGTTGTGAGCGTCTGCATCGCTGGTGACCTCCTCGTGGTCTCTAGCGTACGCTACGTTACAGCGAATCTTTCCCCTAGACATAACCAATAACGTGTCCTGTGATCACTGGGCCGTGAGCGAACGTGACGCTTGAGCGTCTCGCCTACGGCTGAGCGATCGTTACGCAAATAGCGTATCATTACGGTATTTCTTAAATAAACAGCGTACAGTGTTCTTAGCTTCATAAGGGTTGTTTATACGACAAGGAATTTAGCATTGTCAATTGCGGGCTCGTCCGGTCCTTTTCACATCTGCACTAGGTAGATCAGCAGACGTTATCCCCCAGCAAAAGGGTGGGAGGTTGTCTCGCAGTTGCTGACGGGATAAGCGTCTGCTTCGCTTAGGTAAAGAGTGCTGAAGGAATCCGGTAACCGGAAGTAAGAACAAAACGCTTGTGTCTTTTAAAACTGTTTATTTTTCTTTTGTCTTGCGTACGCATACATTTATCTGCATTTCTGTTTCATTTTCGTATATCACTATTCCTGTTTGCCAATTTTTTATAGTTGATAGAAAGTGCTAAAAAAGAGATTTGCTGTTATTTTAGAGGTAATAGTTAAAGTATAGAACAAACACACGGTTTGTCTGAGATACAAGGCAGGCAGTGTGGATTGCGGTAGATGATCAGGGATCACCTACATTGATAAATAAATATATTGTGTTACGGTGGATCCTTTGCATTGCGTACACGTGTCGCTAACAAAGACTAGCGTACGCAATCCAAAAGGCAGACGCATGCAGCGTTCACTACGCAACGTAGCGTCTGGTTACGCCCACGTAGCCCAAGTCACGAAAAGTTGAATTAGCGCAAAGCGATAATTAGCGCAAAGCGATAATTAGCGCAAAAGCGATAAGTAACGCACAGCGGTAAATAACGCAAATCTATTTTTTGGAAAATCTGAAATTTAGTTTAACAGATCCTGCTCCTAATTGGTAACACTTTTGGCCTGAAGACAATTTCTGCGCAGAAATAGATATAGAAACAAAGTGTACATGTGTTGAGTGAGTGTGTTTTGTATACAAAAGTTTATATAACTTTAAGGTGGAACCAAAAGGAAAGTCGGGTACTCGTCAAGGAACATACGTGTAAGTGACATATACGGTGGCCAGGGAGGCATCCCTGGTTAAATAATATTTGAGCATTAGAGTATAGCGGACCATAAGGTAACAAGACCAGGAGGTCATAAGGAACAAGACCAGGAGGTCGTAAGGTAAAAGGTCCGCTATAAAAGTCCAGTGGCACAACGCCTGGGGTGTTGGTGCAGAACCCATATAGGCCATAAGCTCTTGCTGAAGGAATCGCGGCCGGAAACATCGATTCCATTGGTCTTTCAGTACATGACAAATAGTGCTCGTGTACTGAACGATTGGACCACACGTAATTGTGTGCAGTAGTTAGTAATCTGACCTAAATACCATTAGAGTAAAGTGGTCACAAACGCTATTTGTACATTCTGACGTGATTTGTGTAATTTTTTATTTTTGGAAGGGAAGTTCGCTGGTCACTCAGGAACTATCTAACAACCCCAACTTTACTGGAAAGAGTAAGTGTCCTGCGGGTAACCCTCATATGTTCCAGTAAACTGAAGGTTCCATAGGGGCCCTGTATCGAGTACGCTGGCATCATAACGGTGTTTACAGGTCGTATTGGTCGAGGTGGGCGAGTGAGTGGGGTACTCGGTAAACCGCCACCGCCGGCCTACTGTGGAGTAATTTGGTTGTCTGAAAAGGCTTGCTGAAAACCTTGATACAGAAAATCCAAGGAGGATTAAGCAACACCTACAGACTATGGGGGCCAGTTGCTCAGGTAGGGGGCGATCAACCCTGGTTCAGGTTGATTCTGTGAACCGACCAGTTGGGTCGGCACGATATGTAATGTGTGAAAAATATGGAATTCACACCGAATCTTTATGTGATGAATGGGAGAGAATGACTGTACAAGACAGGGACAAGTTCCCAAGAATAGGTAGCTTCAGTCCAGAGGTGTTACAAAATTTAAGGAGGAGGATATGTCTCGTAAAATCAGCAAAGAGACGAATTCAGCATCATGATTATTTACAGTTATGGCACCAGGAAGGTGAGATACAGAGAGGTTTGGCTCTGGCGGCGGGATCTGGGGCAGTCAGGAAGTTGATTGCCACAGCTCCTCCCCCACCATACATTGCAGGAGAGAAGTTGATTGCGGAGAGAAACGCACTGGGTTGTAAAACACAAACTCTTAGTAACACTGTAAATGTTAATGATGTTAACCAAATAACTCATGCAAGTATTAACCCGTGCAAGATGTACCCTGTTTTTAACCTTCCTCAGGAGTGTGATCAAGAAGACGATTCAGCAACAATTTCAGCTCTCTCTCTTGCAGCCACCATAGCAGAGACCACAGTAGGCACAGCGACACCCACGAGATTAGTGAAAGCCCCTAGCGGAGGGATAGGTGAGGTCGTGTCAACGGGTAAGTACGGCACCATGCACTACACTGAAACAATTGTACCACAACAAGCTGTAGAATCTACACAGGAAGAGGCTGTTAGAATTGCTCCTGTAAGGGTAATAGCAGTTCCCAATGGAAAAACAGATGTGTCTGGAGCCACTCCCATAAGGAACATTGCCATGTACACTCCATTTTCCAGAATGGAATTAAGAACAATAGTGTCCGAATTTCCTGACCCCAGGAAGGATTTAGTTGCTAGCCAAAAATACATCAGGGATTTAGGTAACACGGTAGAACCCAACAACAAGGATTGGCAGATACTGCTAAGAGCTTGTTTACCTTCCAATGTTGATGCAACTCAGTTTTTAGCTGATTGTGCATTGGATAAAGATGTACCGCTTACAGACGTGTACAACAAGAATAATGTAAAAAGGATAAATTTACAGCTAAAAGAGTATTTCCCAGCCGTTGTTAAATGGAATAAAATATTTTCCATTAAGCAAAAGGAGTCCGAAACGGCAATAGAATATTTTCACCGGGCACTATTAGAAATGGCAAAGTACACTGGTATAGAAGACATTAAGACCAACCCAAACCATCGAGAAGTAGCAGTATCTGTACTGATGGATGGTTTGAAAGAAACATTAAAAGCTAGGGTACAGACCACGCAGCCATGTTGGCGAGGTCTGTCAGTGTCCACCTTGAGAGAGGCTGCTATTGATCACGACAGAAATATCACTAGGCACAGGGAGTCGCAAAGTGATAAGTTGATGTCCGTAAGTATACAGGCGCTGACCACAAGGCAGCCTGCGTATGTACCACCGAATCCTGTGGGTAAGGCAAGTGTAATAACATGTTTTTCTTGTAACAGACCGGGACACTATGCACGAGACTGTAGAGTAAGAAATGTACAAAGATCTTTTCAACCCCCTAGACAACAACACCACACACGACATTGGGAGCAGGGTCCACAGAGGCGGAGTTTTGAGCCACATACAGGGGAAACAAAAAGATATCCCCCACACAGAGATTGGCATGCCTCTGGTAGTTCCCAGCTAACTCCCTCACAAGTAGTTGCTGCCAGCGGGATTCAGGGAGGTCAGCATACCCAATAGGGGTGTGGCCATACCTGTAATCTGCAACCAGTTAAATTGATTGCCAGTCTTGGAAGCGAACCAGAGATTGCAATCAATGTAGCCGGTAAAACTTTAAACTTTCTTGTAGACACAGGGGCGGCCAAGTCAGTGATCAATTCGACAGTGGGCATGAGAACCACTGGTAGGACAGTTCCAGCCATAGGAGTAACAGGAGTAGTCCAGCACTACCCTGTTAGCAAACCAGCCGAGATTACAATAGGGCCTTTGCATACCAAGCATTCCTTTTTGCTGGCTGCATCGGCACCGACCAATCTCCTGGGAAGAGACTTACTATGTAAAATGGGTTGCGTCATTTATTGTACTCCTGAAGGTGTATTCTTGGACATCCCTGAGAATCACGCTCAGGAAGTACGAGACATGTTAGACTCCCCATCAAAATTAATGTCACATTCCATTATGACAAATAGGAATCCATCCCAAGTAGAAGAGATGACATCTCAGATACCAGAGTCGCTTTGGACAAAAGATGGACAGGACACTGGATTAATGGCAAATGTAGCTCCAGTAGTTGTACAAGTAAAAGATGGTAGGATAGCTCCAAAAATCCCACAGTATCCTCTGAAGCCAGAGGTGGAGTTAGGAGTTTTCCCGGTAATAGAGCGCTTGCTACAACAGGGCATTCTAGTAAGAACGTCCAGCACAGCAAATAGTCCCATCTTCCCTGTTAAAAAGAGTGGGGGGAGGGGTTACAGGCTAGTGCAGGATCTAAGGGGGATTAACAAAATAGTTGAGAGTCAGTTCCCCGTAGTGCCTAATCCAGCAGTCATCCTAATGCAAATTCCTCCCACTGCCAAATTTTTCACTGTTATTGACCTCTGCTCCGCTTTCTTTTCGGTACCTCTGCACCCTGACAGCCAATATTTGTTTGCATTCACATACAGAGGAGTCCAATATACATGGACTCGGTTACCACAAGGTTTCATAGATAGTCCAAGTATATTTTCTCAGGCTTTGCATGATTGTTTACAGTCTTTCCAACCGGAAAGTGGATCAGTGTTGATACAGTACGTGGATGATCTACTGCTGTGTTCTGATTCATTGGAGGCATCCCTGAAGGATACGAAACAGCTCCTGTTTCATCTTTCAGACACAGGTCACAAGGTCTCCAAAGACAAGTTGCAATTATGCCAAGCTAAGGTAAAATACTTGGGACACTGTCTAACACAAGGACTGAGACACCTGACCGCTGATAGAATCCAAGCCATTAGAGACATGACACTGCCACAAACCCAGCAACAGATCAGGACGTTTTTAGGAATGTGTGGGTATTGCCGTAATTGGATCCCAGGGTTTTCCATATTAGCACTACCTTTGCAGGAAATGGTCTCCTCAAACAAACCTGATCGGATTTCGCATACAGACGAATCCGAAACAGCATTTGAGAGACTCAAACAGTGCCTAACGCAGGCACCAGCATTAGGTATGCCAGACTATGGGAAACCCTTTGAGCTATACGGAACAGAAAGTGCTGGGTGCGCAGCAGGGGTACTAACACAAAAACACGGTGATGCCAGCAGGCCAATTGCATACTACAGCGCGCAGCTAGACACGGTAGCGCGATCCCTCCCCACATGCTTGCGTAGCGTTGCAGCGATAGCATTGCTAGTGACGAAAAGCGAAGATGTCGTGCTAGGCCACAACCTCACAATCCATACACCACATGCGGTATCGGCCTTATTGAATTCTGCCCAAACCAGACATGTCTCATCAGCAAGGTTTACGAGATGGGAATTGGCATTAATGGCCCCAGTAAACATCACCATAAGGAGATGCAGCGCATTAAACCCTGCAACATTTCTCCCAGGTGTGCCTGGACAGGCACAAAGGGTGGGAGGTGAGAGTGATGGGGAAGGAGGATTTAATGCAAAGGAAGATACACATGATTGTATGGAATATTTGACCCAAAATTTTTCCGCAAGGCCTGACATCAGTGACAATCCACTAGAAGATGCAGAACTCACGTTCTACACGGACGGTAGTTGTCACAGACAGTCAGACTCGGGAGACTTGTGTACTGGATACGCAGTCGTAGATGACCAAGACACCATAGAAGCGGAACCGCTAGGCCCACCTCACTCAGCCCAGGTTGCTGAACTGGTCGCCCTAACCAGAGCATGTGAATTGGCTAAGGGTAAGTCTGCCAATATCTACACCGATTCTAGATACGCGTTCGGGGTAGTCCATGATTTCGGAGCGCTATGGCGTCTCAGAAATTTCATGACGGCAGCTGGTACACCGATAGCGCATGCAGCTCACATAAAAAGGCTTCTAACAGCGATACAGGAACCCGACAGAGTGTCTGTTCCAGGAGGACTGAGGCGGCACCTGAGCCTTGAAGACCGAAAGCAGCTGTCGACTCCCCTCTCCCTTTTATTGTTTTCTCCACTTCCCATCCCCTCTCCTTTAAAATTTCTTTTTCCCCCTTCTCATTCTTCTCTATTTCCTCCTCAAAGATGGACTTGCCCCAAGAGACTGTGATCCGGATTTTGATGTTAACCATGATGTTGACCAGAGCAGTCTGTTCCGGCGAGAGTACCATAGAGGTCGAAAGAGGTTCTGGAATGGGTTCCGATTATGATGATGGAGGCGTAGTTTTCCAAGATCAACCAAGCCAACAAGCAAAGGCGAGTATCAGAAAACGATCCAATAGAAGAAATTGTGATGGATTGTTAGCTGAGGAAAATTGTATCTGTAGGCTCTGTGATAATCTGGTTGAAGATGGATGCATAAAGAAATGCCAATCTAGTTTTAATATCCATATGGACCGGCATCCATTGAGTGACTATCACTCCTTAGTGGGTAACGTGTTAAACCAAACAGATTGTTGGGTATGCTCTCAAGTACCTCAGGGTCACAGTAAATCAGGGCTAGTACCATTTCCTTTAACGTTAGGGGAGGTACTTGAGCTAAGTGGTGGGAGACCGGTGGACCGGAGGTTTAACATCTCCAGCCCTCCTAGTTTGAAGCTCCACCAATACCATGTGGATAGGTCCCTCATATGTTTTAACATCTCCAATCCCAGAAAACCGGGAAATTGGGAAGTGTCATGGAGCAACCTTACCATGACCTTTTCACACAGAGCAGATAGAATGCCTACAGATACAGAGCTCGTACGCCACATAGCCAGTAGAGGAAAATCTTTCCGGTATCGATATACCTTAGGAAATAGGATTACTAAAGTTGGAGAGGTATCACCAGGATACTGTGCACATATCGTACAAACCGATACGTGCATTAGGCAGATGGAAGAATTAGGGTCAGGAGATTTCACCTGGAAGGTTTGTAACATGGTCATGTCCTTCTCCGTCCCCTATGTTCTCCCCGATGATGCATATTTCATATGTGGGAGAAAGGCGTACAAGTGGCTTGCCCCAAACTCTGAAGGATTGTGTTATATTGGAAAAGTATTGCCTGAAGTAATGACTGTTACACATGACAAAATGAAGGACATACACCGTGGTGCCCAAACTCCTTATACTCACACTCACTACGAGCACCTTGTTAAAAGACAACTGTCAGAAAGGTTAGAGCATCCGGCCTCTGATCTTATCCATGAATCCACCGGGATTCAGGTTCTGGTAGCATTAGATTTCACTCGCACCGCTCGAGGTGTGATGAATTATAGATACATTTCCGCACTCGCCAATTTGTTAGATAATATCACTGAAATGTATGATGACACGTTTAGATACACTGGAAGAGAACTTCAAGCTTACAAAACAGAACTAGTTCAGCATAGGATGGTTCTTAATTATCTTACAGCAGTAACAGGCGGATATTGTGTTACATTGGCAACACAGTACGGCATAAAGTGTTGCACGTATATCACAAATAGCACCGAGGATCCGATAGAGGTCATAGACCAAAAGATGGACGATATTCTGCAATTAAAGTGGGAATTTCGTCGAAAACACAATCTCACCCTTGCTGCTGTAGGTAATGAGCTGACTGGTTGGGTGTCATGGTTGAACCCGCGAAATTGGTTCTCCGGTTTAGGAGACTGGGCTCAAGGAGTCATAATGGATGTTGGAAAGTTTCTCCTATGTATTTTGGGTGTCGTTATATCGTTTGGATTGATATTTAGATGCGGGCAGGCTTTAATAAGGTGCAAACAAAGTACAAAAGTGATGAGCTTGAGGAGTGAGGAAACTGTAATTAACCTGGATTTGATTTATGACCCAATGCTAGAAACCATGACGTAATGATGTAATGAGTATACGGTCCGTCTTTCACCCATTTCTATGTTTTCCTCCGAGGTACAAAGACCCACGTAGACGAAGGATTTGATGAGCCAAGGGGCCGACAACGGAAAGATGGAAAGAAGAAGAGCAGACGACCTGATAAACAAGATTTTGATGGACAATGCCATGGGTACCCCAGTTTCCCTAGGAACTTTAAAATCACGCTAGCCCAACATTTTTTGTAAATCCATGGACGTTGTATGCTTTACTCACGATTTATGAGCAAAAGCACAAAGAAGAAGACTCCAATCAACCGACACCAATCAAGACCCCAATCGACGAACGTACATTAACCTGACATAGAATATCATTGCATTTTTCGTAAGTGTTCTTTATCTTCATCTCTGCAACCCTCAGGTAATAACACACATAGTCGATAGGGAATACAGGCACAGATAGCAGCAACCACATACCCCCCCCAATTCATGTATCATCAACTAAAATGTGCATCCCCATTGTGTTACAACCACAGCCGAAATGAGCTCGGTAGAGTTTGACAGCCCATCCACAGACCTGTACCACAGGATAAGAAGGAATTCAAATGTATACTTCGCAATACCTCGAAGCTTGATTTACCACACGTACGGCACGATGATACATGACCCTCCAAACATGGACTCATACACACATGCTTCTACTTTCTCACTAGGTCATACCCTCTTCACACCTACTCCATTCTTCTTCCTTTCCCCACCATGGAAATCAATTAACCCCTGACTTACATTTTTCTCCTTAAATATTTTGTGGCAGTTATTATTGACTGCCAAAGGGTGGACTGTCAAAGTCAGAAAAATGTCTCAATGCACGTTGCCATATTTGCACCGCACACTGGTCCGTGCTGCGCATGCGTACGCTCTCCCGTGGAAGCGCATACCCGCAATAGCGTGCACTCGCACGCGCAGTATGCGCATTTACGGTAGAGTTTATGTGATCGTAGCGTGCGACTCATTAGTTACAAATGTTCACAATTAATGTAGTTTATAGATCATGATCCCTTTGATAGTTTCTGTAAGTTTGGTTAAAGTATAATGTCCCAGAGCTGAGGAATCCCTCTTTGCATCGTACGAAGGGTTTAACAGGAATCATACAGCAGTGTTTGGTACCCATCGGAAGAGTATTTGATTAGCAATATTCCGGTGTTGGTTTGGAGCGTATTAATCGCTCGTGCGAATAGTTATGGACATAAGAAGTTTATGTCCATTTCTATGATTTGCACATACTCAGGTATGCGGCGGGAAACCCAGTTTCCCACCCACCTGAGCTGTTGGAAATCGTCACAGCCCACCTGTATGAATCACCCTATGACCTTTTGTTATGATGCAGGGCCGAATTCCTTCGGCCAATGGACAATGGGATTGTAGGACCAGGAGATTGCATTGTGTGTGGAGCATAAATAGGCAGGCCGACCACATCCAGCTCTCACTCTCTCATCAACGGTTATCTGCTGATAATCGGGAGCTGGATATCGAGGCGCTGGCGATCATACCCTTTGTGCGTAAGTTCTCTCCATAATCATTGTCTTTCTGCGAGCCAATCTCTCTCTCTCTCTCTCTCTATCTCCCTCTCTCCTCTTTTTCTCTTAAATACCTTATAGTATTATAGTATTGTATCGTATTGCATTTAGGTCAGTGTAGTATTGTCTTTTTGTATTTATTGTTTAGTTCTGTGGTTAGGAAGTCTCTGTTATATTGTAGTGTATCATATGTACTGTTATCCCCTTTTACAAGTATATTAGACATAATACAGTTAATAGGCCTTGGAAACCTAAACCAGTATCTGTGTATTTCCTATAGTGATAAGTGTTCATTTGAGCGTCGGTGACGCTCATGCAGCTTTGTAGATAGTCAGGTTCCACAAGGTTGCACTTACACCCTGTACTCACATTAAGGTATTCAGTGTATTTCATCGGTATAAGGTTTAACATAAAGGTATAGTGTTGTGAGCGTCTGCATCGCTGGTGACCTCCTCGTGGTCTCTAGCGTACGCTACGTTACAGCGAATCTTTCCCCTAGACATAACCAATAACGTGTCCTGTGATCACTGGGCCGTGAGCGAACGTGACGCTTGAGCGTCTCGCCTACGGCTGAGCGATCGTTACGCAAATAGCGTATCATTACGGTATTTCTTAAATAAACAGCGTACAGTGTTCTTAGCTTCATAAGGGTTGTTTATACGACAAGGAATTTAGCATTGTCACCACCTATCCCAAATGAAAGAGCTACAGAGCCAATTCACCGAAGCTTATCATAAAGATAAATGGCTCTTTGGATGGTACTCATGGAATAACGAGTGACTTGGATTAAAGGCTTTGCAAAGTTATTCTCCGGTATTTTGCTGGTAATTACTGGAAGATTTAAATTGTTTATAGTTGTCTATGTTGTGATAAAATTTGTAGTATGGCTGATGGGCAAAATACTCACACTTGATTGTTGTTCCAGAAACAACGAAAAAGAATCCAACCCTGTGATGGTGACAAGATTTGATCAATTGCAAGATCTTTAATTATCGATGTGTTACAAAGATGAGTCACCACAAGATGGACAAGATGTTTGTGCTACTTGCAGCAGTGTACTAGAAGGACTAAGCATGTTGGACTATGATAAAACCATGGATGCATGAATATTGCAATGAAGACAATCTGAATGACCAAAAACACTGGGATCATGGGCTCCTATGGGGAATGGTTGTGCCCTATGCACGAGTACTGGAAATAGGTTATGTGTTCGGACTTGTGTGTAAAATACCTGTTGTTTATTAAACCATGACCCCAGTTAAGAAAGGTCAAAATAGTTGTGTTATGAATAAAAGATGGGAGTTTATAGATCTGATCCTAGAGTTGCCCATACAGACTCAATCATGTAAAGGCAAACACGTTTCTTTATGTAATATAACTTTAAGTAAATGTATTATTCAGAACACAAGAAATGATTTCAGGCAGTATCCAAATAGACAGTTTCATTAATTTCATAGCTTTGAAATATATTCAGATAAAATATAGTTGTGTGACCTTCAACACATACACAGAGAACAAAGAGAATAGTTAAGGAGTAATTTGCCAGGTGTAGAAATCTGAACTCCACCACATAGTTCTCAGCCATCTCAGACAAAGGTGGTCATTCCGAGTTGTTCGCTCGTTATTTTTCTTTTGCAACGGAGCGATTAGTCGCTAATGCGCATGCGTAACGTCCGCAGTGCGACTGCTCCAAGTAAATTTGCTATGCAGTTAGGTATTTTACTCACGGCATTACGAGGTTTTTTCTTCGTTCTGGCACTCGTAATGGGATTGACAGGAAGTGGGTGTTTCTGGGCGGGAACTGGTCGTTTTGTGGGTGTGTGCGAAAAAACGCTGCAGTTCCTGGGAAAAATGCGGGAGTGTCTGAAGAAACGGGGGAGTGTCTGGGCGAACGCTGGGTGTGTTTGTGACGTCAAACCAGGAACGACAAGCAGTGAACTGATCGCAGATGCCGAGTAAGTGTGGAGCTACTCAGAAACTGCTAAGAACTGTCTATTCGCAATTTTGCTAATCTTTTGTTTGCAATTTTACTATGCTAAGATTCACTCCCAGTAGGCGGCGGCTTAGCGTGTGCAAAGCTGCTAAAAGCAGCTTGCGAGCGAACAACTCTGAATGACCACCATGGTTATAAGATAAGAGATTTTCTGTATAATGTTCCTTTGTATCCAATTAATTGTATGACTCACAAATGTTATTCTATGAATTGCACTGTATGAGTTTTCCTATAAAAGATATGACCGTACGCCTAGTAAAGCTAATGAATATCTGACACACAAACGATTGACTTGTGTTTGATTCGCTCTGATTGATCACTCGTAAAATCATGGCCACAACTAGGGGGGGCTAAGGGTGCATGTGCCCTGGGCGCCAAAAGGAGGGGGCACTGGGAACTCTTCCTGGCTCCTTGCCCAGCTGCTCCTCCACACGTCATCGCCTACCATGATTGCAGGGGATGCGACTACTGTGGTGCCCAAGCTGTCTCCAGGGCCTTGCCCCCCCCTGCCCCAACTGAGTTTATACTAATAGCATGTTCAGTGGACATTGTGCATCCATCCAGACTCTATGGACAGACCGCTCAGCATCAATGGTCACGTGATGTGGGAACCCGGAAGTGAACCAGTAACGCCAAAGACATGCCACAGAAGAATGTCAGTGAAGGAACAGAGTTTACAGCAGCAGGAAGGCTGCCAGGAGGGTGTGTACAGCGACTGGTTTTCTGGAACTCAAACCGCCAACATTTCCTCCCCAGACAGGATCCAATCTCTATGGTAATCAGCATAAGGGGACATCTCAGGAAAGAACTGTACACTGTTAGCACACACCACAATAGTTAAAGACCAGACTGAAGTTCTTGACCCCCCCAGTCCTCAGGGCAGACATCGTGAAGCATATGGTTTAAACAGCTGCAACCCCTCTCTCTCTCTCTCCCACACCCTCTCTCTCTCTCACATCTCTTCATCACCCCTCTCCCCACTCCCTCCTATCTCTTCTCTCTCTCTCTCTCTCTCCCTCTCATCGTTCTCTCCTCTCTCCCTCTCCTTTATCTATCTTTCTCTCTTCCTCATCATTCTCTCTCCTCCATTTCTCTCCCTCACCCCTCTCTCTCTCTTCTCTATCCCATCTCTCTCTCTCTCTCTCTCTCCATTTCTTCCCTGTGAGGTGGTGTAATGTTAATGAGGGGCACTACTGTGCAGTGTAATGAGAATAAGTTTTAACTACTGCATGGTGCAGTTTGTTTGTTTGTTTTTTTGTACTTTTTTAACCTTTATTTGTTTTTGTTTTTTGTTTTTTTTTCATTACATTTTCTTTATTTATTTTTTTATAGGGGTGGTGTGGGGGGTGCCAAATTACTGCCTTTCCCCGGGTGCCAAAAATACTAGTATCGACCCTAGTAAGATAATGACATCTTCCTAACACTGGGGAGGGTATAGCACAGAGCAACACATAAAGTGGATGGAGGTATTTTCAGAATTTTTAACCAGAAATGAACTGGGTTTTTTCCGGAAAAACGTAATTGCATTTTTTTTTACAGCAGGATCCTCTACATCAGGTAACAACAATTAGCATTTTAGCAGTTTAGCATTTTGTTAGCAAACAAAGGACACACACACCAAAAACAAGAGGCTCACACTTAATGATTGAATTCCTTATTCATTCCTTAATTGATGATAAATTTATATATTCAGTATATGTCAATGTATATAAAATGCACTGGTCTTAACCACTTGGCCATGCAAGCCAGCAGTAGTAGCCTAGGCACCTATTGGGAATATGATGTTAAGCGAACGCCTTACACCACGTAGGGTGTACACAATACAATGTCATACATAGTACTGTAGCCATCAATAGCACCTCATACCCCTTTTCCACTAGCTTTACAAACATGTGCAAATGCGCGGGGGTGCGCATTTATCCGTGTTTTTTTCTAGTGGAAACGGCCTCCCCCCTGCAAATTCCCGGATCAAGTGATCCGGGAATCCTACCCGGTAAGCTGTGTAACACGTGTTCAACCCGGTAAGCTGTGTAGTGTGAACGGAAGCTGCGTCGATGCAACACGGCTCCCATTCACAGTGTATGGAAGGGTGGCACTGGGAGATCATGTGATCTCCCAGCGCAGCCCCTGCCGCGTCACTAGCAGCGTCACCAACCCAACAATATGCCGGGTTGGTGAGCGCTGTGGGAAAGGGGGCTGTAGCACGGGTCGAGGCCGTGTCAGGCTCCCGGCTGCGACCCATGCTACAGGTGGAAAAGGGGTATTAGCGTGTAATGCAGCTGGGTGGCCTAACACGGGGGAGTGGGAGAGCGTGGAGGAATACATAAAGTGGAGGCGGGTATTTTCAGAATATTGAACCTGAAATAAACTGTCTTTCTGAAAAACTTCCTGGGCATTTTTTTATGGAAAGATTCATTACATCAGGTAACGTCAGTTTACAAACGGTTCAGTACAGGGTTGAATACAATGTCAAAAGCGGTTTAGTGTATTGTTAGCAAACAAAGGAGGCGGGTGTGGTATAACAGATAGACAGTGTCTAGTTAGACAGTCAATAGATAGACACCATATGTTAGACAGTCAAAAGGTCGACAGGGTCAAAATGTTAATATGAAAATGGTCGATATGAAAAGGTAGACAACAATTTTTGTGCATTTTTGGGGTTTGTGTCATCTGGGACCCCCAATTGTAGAAAGGCATACCCTTGCGGGGCTCAATTTGCTCGCCACGCTTCGGGCTCGGTGGCGAGCTGTGTTCACCACAAGGTTTATAACCAACTCTGTACCGACATGGATAGAGAAGGTATGAAAATGTCCAAATACATGTAAAATGGAAAAAATCCTGTGCATACCTTTTTTATGTAGACCATTTTCATGTCGACATTTTGACCCTGTCGACCTTTTGACCCTGTTGACCTAATGTCTGTCTAACATATGGTGTCTATCTATTAACTGTCTAGCTGGACACTGTCTATCTATCATCCGGATACCAAAGGAGGCACACACCAAAAGATTGAATTCTCTATTACACAGTCAACTGCAGGTCTTCATTCATGAGAAAACGTTGATCAGTATTACTGTATAGTGCAATAAATGACAGGTTCCATCAGCCAATCCGAGAGCGGCGCTACAGAGACTTTGTTGCCTATTTGATGCAAGCGACTTCTGGTGGACAGAAGTGGTATTACAGTCTTCATCTTTTCCAGTGCCTCAGTACGTTACGTTACAACATTCTTTTACATTAAGTGACTTAGAACAGTGGTTCTCAAACTCGGTCCTCAGGACCCCACACGGTGCATGTTTTGCAGGTAACCCAGCAGGTGCACAGGTGTATTAATGAATCACTGACACATTTAAAAAGGTCCACAGGTGGAGCTAATTATGTCACTTGTGATTCTGTGAGGAGACCTGCAAAACATGCACTGTGTGGGGTCCTGAGGACCGAGTTTGAGAACCTGTGACTTAGAACATCAGGCAGTGGCTCGGCCAGGTGCGACTAGAAAGGCCTGGTACATGGTGTATGGGGCAGAGATGTAGCAGGACACATTTGTAAAAAAAATGCTCTGAAATATTTGGGTTTTTTCTTATTGAATAAGGTCATGAACTTATATTAAGATCTTATCCAAAGTGATTTTACTAAAACAGCCACAAAAAATAACATTTGTAAATTAATGGTTTTCCAAACTTCTCAACATCATGACCATCACTTTCGGAACATCGGAACATCACTTCCATCACGACTATGGCGACTTTGATTTCCCTAGAAGTTGCTCATCTGAGTAGCTTCCAGTTACACACTAGGAGGCTGAGGTGGAGGTTAATTACCATTTCCCAAATGTCTGCTCCTCTGTGCAGCTGCTGGGTGGGGTATTGTGCCATGTGACAAATCAGCAGTGAACAGCAGCATGGTAGACCCTTGGGGAGGGTGCAAAGATGCAGAGGGGTTTGGAGGGCCCTGTGTGATTGGTGGCAGAGAGAGGAATATTTTCCAACAGTCGGCCACTCATTCTTTAGGACTGATCGTATTATTTGCGACCAGGTCAGATAACTCCCAAGAAAAAACAAGAACAATGGGCGCCCGAAACTTTCAACCCTGTGAGAACTTCCTATTGCTGCACAATTTGGTAAGAAAGGGAAGGTTGCTCACCCCCACAAAATATGTAAACAAGGAAAAAAGAAACCAATCTGTGCGCAACAGGATTACTTTTTAAAATATAATAATTTTATTAATAATCCAAAAGTATGGATAGATAAAATAAAATAAAATATACAATATATACTATCTGGTTCAATAGTGACCTCACAATATTATTGAACAATTTAAGCAGATTTTAGACCATCCAAACCTTTATATAAGAACCCGCAATAATACCATCATCACTTTAAACTTAAATGATGATATCATATACAAAATGTAATCCCTTAGTGGAAAATACAGTGCACTGATTTTTTAAGAGCGTAAATGTCCACATGTGCTGGCCAGCCTGTAAAAAAAGGGGTGTATTTCACCTGTAGATTAAATCCAAAGGAATCAGCTTGCTCTGTATGGATATTGTCTATATCACAGTCAGTGATTAAGATGGAAAAAAAACACCATATAATTAGTAGAGATGAGCGCCGGAAATTTTTCGGGTTTTGTGTTTTGGTTTTGGGTTCGGTTCCGCGGCCGTGTTTTGGGTTCGACCGCGTTTTGGCAAAACCTCACCGAATTTTTTTTGTCGGATTCGGGTGTGTTTTGGATTCGGGTGTTTTTTTCAAAAAACCCTAAAAAACAGCTTAAATCATAGAATTTGGGGGTAATTTTGATCCCAAAGTATTATTAACCTCAAAAAACATAATTTACACTCATTTTCAGCCTATTCTGAACACATCACACCTCACAATATTATTTTTAGTCCTAAAATTTGCACCGAGGTCGCTGTGTGAGTAAGATAAGCGACCCTAGTGGCCGACACAAACACCGGGCCCATCTAGGAGTGGCACTGCAGTGTCACGCAGGATGTCCCTTCCAAAAAACCCTCCCCAAACAGCACATGACGCAAAGAAAAAAAGAGGCGCAATGAGGTAGCTGTGTGAGTAAGATTAGCGACCCTAGTGGCCGACACAAACACCGGGCCCATCTAGGAGTGGCACTGCAGTGTCACGCAGGATGGCCCTTCCAAAAAACCCTCCCCAAACAGCACATGACGCAAAGAAAAAAAGAGGCGCAATGAGGTAGCTGACTGTGTGAGAAAGATAAGCGACCCTAGTGGCCGACACAAACACCGGGCCCATCTAGGAGTGGCACTGCAGTGTCACGCAGGATGTCCCTTCCAAAAAACCCTCCCCAAACAGCACATGACGCAAAGAAAAAAAGAGGCGCAATGAGGTAGCTGACTGTGTGAGAAAGATAAGCGACCCTAGTGGCCGACACAAACACCGGGCCCATCTAGGAGTGGCACTGCAGTGTCACGCAGGATGTCCCTTCCAAAAAACCCTCCCCAAACAGCACATGACGCAAAGAAAAAAAGAGGCGCAATGAGGTAGCTGTGTGAGTAAGATTAGCGACCCTAGTGGCCGACACAAACACCGGGCCCATCTAGGAGTGGCACTGCAGTGTCACGCAGGATGTCCCTTCCAAAAAACCTTCCCCAAACAGCACATGACGCAAAGAAAAAAAGAGGCGCAATGAGGTAGCTGTGTGAGTAAGATTAGCGACCCTAGTGGCCGACACAAACACCGGGCCCATCTAGGAGTGGCACTGCAGTGTCACGCAGGATGGCCCTTCCAAAAAACCCTCCCCAAACAGCACATGACGCAAAGAAAAAAAGAGGCGCAATGAGGTAGCTGTGTGAGTAAGATTAGCGACCCTAGTGGCCGACACAAACACCGGGCCCATCTAGGAGTGGCACTGCAGTGTCACGCAGGATGTCCCTTCCAAAAAACCCTCCCCAAACAGCACATGACGCAAAGAAAAAAAGAGGTGCAATGAGGTAGCTGACTGTGTGAGAAAGATAAGCGACCCTAGTGGCCGACACAAACACCGGGCCCATCTAGGAGTGGCACTGCAGTGTCACGCAGGATGTCCCTTCCAAAAAACCCTCCCCAAACAGCACATGACGCAAAGAAAAAAAGAGGCGCAATGAGGTAGCTGTGTGAGTAAGATTAGCGACCCTAGGGCCGACACAAACACCGGGCCCATCTAGGAGTGGCACTGCAGTGTCACGCAGGATGTCCCTTCCAAAAAACCCTCCCCAAACAGCACATGACGCAAAGAAAAAAAGAGGCGCAATGAGGTAGCTGTGTGAGTAAGATTAGCGACCCTAGTGGCCGACACAAACACCGGGCCCATCTAGGAGTGGCACTGCAGTGTCACGCAGGATGGCCCTTCCAAAAAACCCTCCCCAAACAACACATGACGCAAAGAAAAAAAGAGGCGCAATGAGGTAGCTGTGTGAGTAAGATTAGCGACCCTAGTGGCCGACACAAACACCGGGCCCATCTAGGAGTGGCACTGCAGTGTCACGCAGGATGGCCCTTCCAAAAAACCCTCCCCAAACAGCACATGACGCAAAGAAAAAAAGAGGCGCAATGAGGTAGCTGTGTGAGTAAGATTAGCGACCCTAGTGGCCGACACAAACACCGGGCCCATCTAGGAGTGGCACTGCAGTGTCACGCAGGATGTCCCTTCCAAAAAACCCTCCCCAAACAGCACATGACGCAAAGAAAAAAAGAGGTGCAATGAGGTAGCTGACTGTGTGAGAAAGATAAGCGACCCTAGTGGCCGACACAAACACCGGGCCCATCTAGGAGTGGCACTGCAGTGTCACGCAGGATGTCCCTTCCAAAAAACCCTCCCCAAACAGCACATGACGCAAAGAAAAAAAGAGGCGCAATGAGGTAGCTGTGTGAGTAAGATTAGCGACCCTAGGGCCGACACAAACACCGGGCCCATCTAGGAGTGGCACTGCAGTGTCACGCAGGATGTCCCTTCCAAAAAACCCTCCCCAAACAGCACATGACGCAAAGAAAAAAAGAGGCGCAATGAGGTAGCTGTGTGAGTAAGATTAGCGACCCTAGTGGCCGACACAAACACCGGGCCCATCTAGGAGTGGCACTGCAGTGTCACGCAGGATGGCCCTTCCAAAAAACCCTCCCCAAACAACACATGACGCAAAGAAAAAAAGAGGCGCAATGAGGTAGCTGTGTGAGTAAGATTAGCGACCCTAGTGGCCGACACAAACACCGGGCCCATCTAGGAGTGGCACTGCAGTGTCACGCAGGATGGCCCTTCCAAAAAACCCTCCCCAAACAGCACATGACGCAAAGAAAAAAAGAGGCGCAATGAGGTAGCTGTGTGAGTAAGATTAGCGACCCTAGTGGCCGACACAAACACCGGGCCCATCTAGGAGTGGCACTGCAGTGTCACGCAGGATGGCCCTTCCAAAAAACCCTCCCCAAACAGCACATGACGCAAAGAAAAATAAAAGAAAAAAGAGGTGCAAGATGGAATTGTCCTTGGGCCCTTCCCACCCACCCTTATGTTGTATAAACAGGACATGCACACTTTAACCAACCCATCATTTCAGTGACAGGGTCTGCCACACGACTGTGACTGAAATGACGGGTTGGTTTGGACCCCCACCAAAAAAGAAGCAATTAATCTCTCCTTGCACAAACTGGCTCTACAGAGGCAAGATGTCCACCTCATCATCATCCTCCGATATATCACCGTGTACATCCCCCTCCTCACAGATTATCAATTCGTCCCCACTGGAATCCACCATGTCAGCTCCCTGTGTACTTTGTGGAGGCAATTGCTGCTGGTCAATGTCTCCGCGGAGGAATTGATTATAATTCATTTTAATGAACATCATCTTCTCCACATTTTCTGGATGTAACCTCGTACGCCGATTGCTGACAAGGTGAGCGGCGGCACTAAACACTCTTTCGGAGTACACACTTGTGGGAGGGCAACTTAGGTAGAATAAAGCCAGTTTGTGCAAGGGCCTCCAAATTGCCTCTTTTTCCTGCCAGTATAAGTACGGACTGTGTGACGTGCCTACTTGGATGCGGTCACTCATATAATCCTCCACCATTCTATCAATGGTGAGAGAATCATATGCAGTGACAGTAGACGACATGTCCGTAATGGTTGTCAGGTCCTTCAGTCCGGACCAGATGTCAGCATCAGCAGTCGCTCCAGACTGCCCTGCATCACCGCCAGCGGGTGGGCTCGGAATTCTGAGCCTTTTCCTCGCACCCCCAGTTGCGGGAGAATGTGAAGGAGGAGATGTTGACAGGTCGCGTTCCGCTTGACTTGACAATTTTCTCACCAGCAGGTCTTTGAAACCCAGCAGACTTGTGTGCGCCGGAAAGAGAGATCCAAGGTAGGTTTTAAATCTAGGATCGAGCACGGTGGCCAAAATGTAGTGCTCTGATTTCAACAGATTGACCACCCGTGAATCCTTGTTAAGCGAATTAAGGGCTCCATCCACAAGTCCCACATGCCTAGCGGAATCGCTCTGTCTTAGCTCCTCCTTCAATGTCTCCAGCTTCTTCTGCAAAAGCCTGATGAGGGGAATGACCTGACTCAGGCTGGCAGTGTCTGAACTGACTTCACGTGTGGCAAGTTCAAAGGGCATCAGAACCTTGCACAACGTTGAAATCATTCTCCACTGCGCTTGAGACAGGTGCATTCCACCTCCTATATCGTGCTCAGTTGTATAGGCTTGAATGGCCTTTTGCTGCTCCTCCAACCTCTGAAGCATATAGAGGGTTGAATTCCACCTCGTTACCACCTCCTGCTTCAGATGATGGCAGGGCAGGTTCAGGCGTTTTTGGTGGTGCTCCAGTCTTCTGTACGTGCTGCCTGTACGCCGAAAGTGTCCCGCAATTTTTCTGGCCACCGCCAGCATCTCTTGCACGCCCCTGTCGTTTTTTAAAAAATTCTGCACCACCAAATTCAAGGTATGTGCAAAACATGGGACGTGCTGGAATTTGCCCAGATTTAATGCACGCACAATATTGCTGGCGTTGTCCGATGCCACAAATCCACAGGAGAGTCCAATTGGGGTAAGCCATTCCGCGATGATCTTCCTCAGTTGCCGTAAGAGGTTTTCAGCTGTGTGCGTATTCTGGAAACCGGTGATACAAAGCGTAGCCTGCCTAGGAAAGAGTTGGCGTTTGCGAGATGCTGCTACTGGTGCCGCCGCTGCTGTTCTTGCGGCGGGAGTCCATACATCTACCCAGTGGGCTGTCACAGTCATATAGTCCTGACCCTGCCCTGCTCCACTTGTCCACATGTCCGTGGTTAAGTGGACATTGGGTACAACTGAATTTTTTAGGACACTGGTGAGTCTTTTTCTGAGGTCCGTGTACATTTTCGGTATCGCCTGCCTAGAGAAGTGGAACCTAGATGGTATTTGGTAACGGGGGCACACTGCCTCAATAAAATGTCTAGTTCCCTGTGAACTAACGGCGGATACCGGACGCACGTCTAACACCAACATAGTTGTCAAGGCCTCAGTTATCCGCTTTGCAGCAGGATGACTGCTGTGATATTTCATCTTCCTCGCAAAGGACTGTTGAACAGTCAATTGCTTACTGGAAGTAGTACAAGCGGGCTTACGACTTCCCCTCTGGGATGACCATCGACTCCCAGCAGCAACAACAGCAGCGCCAGCAGCAGTAGGCGTTACACGCAAGGATGCATCGGAGGAATCCCAGGCAGGAGAGGAATCGTCAGAATTGCCAGTGACATGGCCTGCAGGACTATTGGCCTTCCTGGGGAAGGAGGAAATTGACACTGAGGGAGTTGGTGGGGTGGTTTGCGTGAGCTTGGTTACAAGAGGAAGGGATTTACTGGTCAGTGGACTGCTTCCGCTGTCGGCCCAAGTTTTTGAACTTGTCACTGACTTATTATGAATGCGCTGCAGGTGACGTATAAGGGAGGATGTTCCGAGGTGGCTAACGTCCTTACCCCTACTTATTACAGCTTGACAAAGGGAACACACGGCTTGACACCTGTTGTCCGCATTTCTGGTGAAATACTTCCACACCGAAGAGCTGATTTTTTTGGTATTTTCACCTGGCATGTCAACGGCCATATTCCTCCCACGGACAACAGGTGTCTCCCCGGGTGCCTGACTTAAACAAACCACCTCACCATCAGAATCCTCCTGGTCAATTTCCTCCCCAGCGCCAGCAACACCCATATCCTCCTCATCCTGGTGTACTTCAACACTGACATCTTCAATCTGACTATCAGGAACTGGACTGCGGGTGCTCCTTCCAGCACTTGCGGGGGGCGTGCAAATGGTGGAAGGAGCATGCTCTTCACGTCCAGTGTTGGGAAGGTCAGGCATCGCAACCGACACAATTGGACTCTCCTTGTGGATTTGGGATTTCGAAGAATGCACAGTTCTTTGCTGTGCTGCTTTTGCCAGCTTGAGTCTTTTCATTTTTCTAGCGAGAGGCTGAGTGCTTCCATCCTCATGTGAAGCTGAACCACTAGCCATGAACATAGGCCAGGGCCTCAGCCGTTCCTTGCCACTCCGTGTCGTAAATGGCATATTGGCAAGTTTACGCTTCTCCTCCGACAATTTTATTTTAGGTTTTGGAGTCCTTTTTTTTCTGATATTTGGTGTTTTGGATTTGACATGCTCTGTACTATGACATTGGGCATCGGCCTTGGCAGACGACGTTGCTGGCATTTCATCGTCTCGGCCATGACTAGTGGCAGCAGCTTCAGCACGAGGTGGAAGTGGATCTTGATCTTTCCCTAATTTTGGAACCTCAACATTTTTGTTCTCCATATTTTATAGGCAGAACTAAAAGGCACCTCAGGTAAACAATGGAGATGGATGGATTGGATACTAGTATACAATTATGGACGGACTGCCACGGTTAGGTGGTATAAAAAAACCACGGTTAGGTGGTATATAATACAATTATGGATGGACGGACTGCCCGCCGAGTTCCGACACAGAGGTAGCCACAGCCGTGAACTACCGCACTGTACACTGGTTGATAAAGAGATAGTAGTATACTCGTAACAACTAGTATGACGACGGTATAAAGAATGAAAAAAAAACCACGGTTAGGTGGTATATATTATAATACAATTATGGATGGACGGACTGCCTGCCGAGTGTCGACACAGAGGTAGCCACAGCCGTGAACTACCGCACTGTACACTGGTTGATAAAGAGATAGTAGTATACTCGTAACAACTAGTATGACGACGGTATAAAGAATGAAAAAAAAACCACGGTTAGGTGGTATATAATTATACAATTATGGATGGACGGACTGCCTGCCGAGTGCCGACACAGAGGTAGCCACAGCCGTGAACTTCCGCACTGTACACTGGTTGATAAAGAGATAGTAGTATACTCGTAACAACTAGTATGACGACGGTATAAAGAATGAAAAAAAAACCACGGTTAGGTGGTATATAATTATACAATTATGGATGGACGGACTGCCTGCCGAGTGCCGACACAGAGGTAGCCACAGCCGTGAACTACCGCACTGTACACTGGTTGATAAAGAGATAGTAGTATACTCGTAACAACTAGTATGACGACGGTATAAAGAATGAAAAAAAAAACACGGTTAGGTGGTATATATTATAATACAATTATGGATGGACGGACTGCCTGCCGAGTGCCGACACAGAGGTAGCCACAGCCGTGAACTACCGCACTGTACACTGGTTGATAAAGAGATAGTAGTATACTCGTAACAACTAGTATGACGACGGTATAAAGAATGAAAAAAAAACCACGGTTAGGTGGTATATAATTATACAATTATGGATGGACGGACTGCCTGCCGAGTGCCGACACAGAGGTAGCCACAGCCGTGAACTACCGCACTGTACACTGGTTGATAAAGAGATAGTAGTATACTCGTAACAACTAGTATGACGACGGTATAAAGAATGAAAAAAAAAACACGGTTAGGTGGTATACATTATAATACAATTATGGATGGACGGACTGCCTGCCGAGTGTCGACACAGAGGTAGCCACAGCCGTGAACTACCGCACTGTACACTGGTTGATAAAGAGATAGTAGTATACTCGTAACAACTAGTATGACGACGGTATAAAGAATGAAAAAAAAACCACGGTTAGGTGGTATATAATTATTCAATTATGGATGGACGGACTGCCTGCCGAGTGCCGACACAGAGGTAGCCACAGCCGTGAACTACCGCACTGTACACTGGTTGATAAAGAGATAGTAGTATACTCGTAACAACTAGTATGACGACGGTATAAAGAATGAAAAAAAAACCACGGTTAGGTGGTATATAATTATACAATTATGGATGGACGGACTGCCTGCCGAGTGCCGACACAGAGGTAGCCACAGCCGTGAACTACCGCACTGTACACTGGTTGATAAAGAGATAGTAGTATACTCGTAACAACTAGTATGACGACGGTATAATGAATGAAAAAAAAACCACGGTTAGGTGGTATATATTATAATACAATTATGGATGGACGGACTGCCTGCCGAGTGCCGACACAGAGGTAGCCACAGCCGTGAACTACCGCACTGTACACTGGTTGATAAAGAGATAGTAGTATACTCGTAACAACTAGTATGACGACGGTATAAAGAATGAAAAAAAAACCACGGTTAGGTGGTATATAATTATACAATTATGGATGGACGGACTGCCTGCCGAGTGCCGACACAGAGGTAGCCACAGCCGTGAACTACCGCACTGTACACTGGTTGATAAAGAGATAGTAGTATACTCGTAACAACTAGTATGACGACGGTATAAAGAATGAAAAAAAAACCACGGTTAGGTGGTATATATTGTAATACAATTATGGATGGACGGACTGCCTGCCGAGTTCCGACACAGAGGTAGCCACAGCCGTGAACTACCGCACTGTACACTGGTTGATAAAGAGATAGTAGTATACTCGTAACAACTAGTATGACTATGACGACGGTATAAAGAAAAAAAAAAAAACCACGGTTAGGTGGTATATAATTATACAATTATGGATGGACGGACTGCCTGCCGAGTGCCGACACAGAGGTAGCCACAGCCGTGAACTACCGCACTGTACACTGGTTGATAAAGAGATAGTAGTATACTCGTAACAACTAGTATGACGACGGTATAAAGAATGAAAAAAAAACCACGGTTAGGTGGTATATATTATAATACAATTATGGATGGACGGACTGCCTGCCGAGTGCCGACACAGAGGTAGCCACAGCCGTGAACTACCGCACTGTACACTGGTTGATAAAGAGATAGTAGTATACTCGTAACAACTAGTATGACTATGACGACGGTATAAAGAAAGAAAAAAAAAACACGGTTAGGTGGTATATAATACAATTATGGATGGACGGACTGCCTGCCGAGTGCCGACTGCCGACACAGAGGTAGCCACAGCCGTGAACTACCGCACTGTACTGTGTCTGCTGCTAATATAGACTGGTTGATAAAGAGATAGTATACAACAATACTACTACTAATATTATATATACTGGTGGTCAGGCACTGGTCACCACTAGTCACACAGGCAGTGGCACTCCTGCAGCAAAAGTGTGCACTGTTTAATTTTAAATTAATATAATATTATGTACTCCTGGCTCCTGCTATAACAACCTGCAGTACTCCCCAGTCTCCCCCACAATTATAAGCTTTATACATTGATGTGCAGCACACTGGGCTGAGCAGTGCACACAGACTGAGTCACTGTGTGACTGCTGTGTATCGTTTTTTTCAGGCAGAGAACGGATATAGCAGAGAACAGATATATTAAATAAAAGTTAACTTAAAACAAACAACTGCACTGTCTCTGGTGGTCACTGGTCACTGTGGTAAACTCTGTCTGCACAATCTCTCTCTCTCTCTCTCTCTTCTAATCTATTCTAAATGGAGAGGACGCCAGCCACGTCCTCTCCCTATCAATCTCAATGCACGTGTGAAAATGGCGGCGACGCGCGGCTCCTTATATAGAATCCGAGTCTTGCGAGAATCCGACAGCGTCATGATGACGTTCGGGCGCGCTCGGGTTAACCGAGCAAGGCGGGAGGATCCGAGTCTGCTCGGACCCGTGAAAAAAAGGTGAAGTTCGTGCGGGTTCGGATTCAAAGAAACCGAACCCGCTCATCTCTAATAATTAGACCGTTTAGATATCAGTGGTAACAGATGTCTCCCTTGGTTGAACAGTAAGGATCTTCCCCGTGTTACCGATATGTACGGCTGTTCAGTGGGGATATAATTGCCGAGCAGCCGTCTCCTGCTGGCTCTCGTACTTGTACTAATTCACTTACTGTGATCACCCTAGACCTCCGTCATCAGTATTTCACGCACCGGCATTCACTGCATCGCCCAATCACTCACAGAATAGTGCGGCTAGATTTTCTTTAGCAGCCGGCGTCCCGTGTACGGTGATGTACGGAGTCCCTTGCAGCGGGTTATGGGTGTAATATTTCACCAGCAATCACGGCAGTGGTGGCCGACATTCACCGTGATGCTTAGCGGCTATCAGTTAGTGCAACTGAATTTACCTTTGTAGCCAGAGTCCGGTATAACAAAGTAGACAAAGTCCTTGGCAGCGGATTCGATAATAATAAAAATTACCCAATATTCAGGGCAACAATAGATGATCCAAAACAGGGGTCACTCCAGAGCTATTTCCTAACGCGTTTCTCGACCATTAGCCCCGGTCGTTTCATCAGAGGTAGATAAAAGGAAGTTCCCATCTAGCCGTATTTAAAGCCCCATACTAATTCTCCAAATACATACAGCTGATCGTTTTCCTCAACTCCAGTAGTAGTACACCATGTAGGTACTGTAGGTGACTGGGGTCAGTAGCTCTGCCCGGCGCGCGCTTCATGTGCCACAGGGATCGGTAGAGCTGTGTCCAACTCTGGCAATTATATCCCCACTGAACAGCCGTACATATCGGTAACACGGGGAAGATCCTTACCGTTCAACCAAGGGAGACATCTGTTACCACTGATATCTAAACGGTCTAATTATATGGTGTTTTTTTTCCATCTTAATCACTGACTGTGATATAGACAATATCCATACAGAGCAAGCTGATTCCTTTGGATTTAATCTACAGGTGAAATACACCCCTTTTTTTACAGGCTGGCCAGCACATGTGGACATTTACGCTCTTAAAAAATCAGTGCACTGTATTTTCCACTAAGGGATTACATTTTGTATATGATATCATCATTTAAGTTTAAAGTGATGATGGTATTATTGCGGGTTCTTATATAAAGGTTTGGATGGTCTAAAATCTGCTTAAATTGTTCAATAATATTGTGAGGTCACTATTGAACCAGATAGTATATATTGAATATTTTATTTTATTTTATCTATCCATACTTTTGGATTATTAATAAAATTATTATATTTTAAAAAGTAATCCTGTTGCGCACAGATTGGTTTCTTTTTTCCTTGTTTACAGATAACTCCCAGACTGGTGTGGTAGCAATTGATGAGACCATGGCCCTCATTCCGAGTTGATCGGTGGCAAGGCGAATTTAGCAGAGTTGCACACGCTAAGCCGCCGCCTACTGGGAGTGTTTCTTAGCATCTTAAAATTGCGAACGATGTATTCGCAATATTGCGATTACAAACTTCTTTGCAGTTTCAGAGTTGCTCCACACTTACTCGGCATCTGCGATCAGTTCAGTGCTTGTCGCTCCTGGTTTGACGTCATAAACACACCCAGCGTTCGCTCAGACACTCCCCCGTTTCTCCGGCCACTCCTGCGTTTTTTCCGGAAACGGTAGCGTTTTTATCCACACGCCCCTAAAACGCCGTGTTTCCGCCCAGTAACACCCATTTCCTGTCAATCACACTACGATCGCCGGAGCGAAGAAAAAGCCGTGAGTAAAAATACTCTCTTCATTGTAAAATTACTTGGCGCAGTCACAGTGCGAATATTGCGCATGCGTACTAAGCGAAATTTCACTGCGATGCGATGAAAAATACAGAGCGAACGACTCGGAATGAGGGCCTATGCCAGGCAAGAGGTTAAGTTAGTATCAGATGTTATAATTGAAGGAGCAGCTGCTAAGTTTTATGGTAGATTCCTACTGCAGTCATCAGCACAACCATCATCATTTAATGTCTTCATACAGAAATACACAATGTATTATTTGAGAGGAACAAAATGCACATAAAAATATTAGTTGATTACATTTTTGTGCTGTAGAAGATGGATTACTGTAGTGGATAAAACACTTGCACCATTGTAACACTTGCTTCAAATTAACATTGTTATATAAAGTAACACATAGGCTAGATGCAATAGGGTGTGATTTTTAGGTGTCTAAAAAATTGCACCAAATCACATGTCTGTAACTTGTGTTTAAAAAAAAAAAAATAGGGTGCAAATTTTAAGGTTAAAATGGAATTTGCATGCGATTTTTGGTGATTTTTTGTAAAGGTAACATGCAATTGTTAGTAAAAAAATGTGTTTTTTGGTTATGTATTTATTATTTAGTAAGAAGCATGCACAGATCAGTGAGATTTGTGCATGCTTCTGTATGCAACAGTAAAGAAAGTAAAACAATAAAACGATGTACAAGTCCCCCCCAAAAGCTAACCAGCCCTGGGCTCTTTGAGCTGGTCCTGGTTGCAAAAATGCGGGGAAAAAATTGACTGGGGTTCCCCGTATTTAAGCAACTAGCACCGGGTTCTTGGACGGGTCCTGGTTCAAAAAACATGGGGGGAAAAAAAATAGCGGTCCCCCATATTTTTGAAACCAACACCAGGCTCCACTAGCCAGGGAGATGATGCAGCAGCTGGGGACACTTTGTGCAGGTCCCTGCGGCAAAATAATTAAAAAACACCAAACTAGTCACCCCTGGCTGGGGTTTCCTAGAGCTGTCCCCTCCATCCATGGGCTGTGGATGGAGGGATGATAGCCGTGAAAGGGTTAAAAAGAATATTGTCTTTTGCTCTGTAACTACAAGTCCTAGTGAGCCTCCACTGCATGCTGGTACTTGGAGAACTACAAGTACCAGCAACTAGGAAATTAAAGGGCCCACTGGTACCTGTAGTTCCACAACAAAGGAAATACCCCCAAAAAAGACAAGACACAAACACACCTTGAAAGTAAAAATTTATTTACACACTTGTATACTCACACATACTTACCTACATCCCATGCCGCCATTCACGTCCCCTGGTCCAAGTAGAATCCATTAGGGTACCTGTTTTATCAAAAAATATATTCACCAAAATTCCTCTGTAGATCTGTCCTCTTCTATCCCCATAGGCATCGCAGGGGTTAAAATAAAAAACGCATTCACCTGAACAAACGAACACATAGAAGTGTATGTGTTAACATACACTTCTACTATGCGTATGAGAACCCTCAACCGATAGTAATATCAATAAAGTTCCCGCCAGCCAATCAGGAGCCTCTGCCACAGCAGAAGCTTCCTGATTGGCTCTATGTTGCTAGAGAATAGCCATTAGCGGCATCCCCAGTGTAATGAATGGAGACGCTATGCTCCATTCATTACTAGGCTGTGTGACGCTTAATTGATATAAACCGCAAGTGTCAGCTTCAATTAATCTTGTGGTTTCCCCAGAAACCACAAGTTCAGATGATGGAGGGGACAGCCCCGGGCTTCATTCCTGTCCCTTGGGTTGCCTGGAGGGGGGACCTCTTTATTTAAGGGGTCCCCACTCCCCCAGGGAACCCTGGCCAGGGGTGATTAGTTGGGGGGGTTTGTGACAATTTGGCCACAGGGGCCTATATAAAAGTGTCCCACTGCTGCGGCATTTTCTCCCTGACTAGTGGAGCCCAGTGCTGGTTTCAAAAATAATTCTAATTCTGTTGTTCCCCCATATTTTTGCAATCAGGATCAACTCAAAGAGTCCGGGGCTGTTTATGCTTTTGGGGGGGGTCCTGCACATAATTTTTTTTAACACTTTCTTTAATGTCCCATACAGAAGCATGCATGGATCACACTGATCTGTGCATGCTTCTCCAAAAATCGCCAGTTTAAACCTAGTCTATTATTCTAGTGATTTTTTATAAGGTTTTGTGTGCAAGTGAAAGAATTGCATCGTGTTACATTTGCAATTTTCATAATTTTCAATGGGAAAACATCTGGATGCGATTTTTCACTTGTGATTTTTAGTATATGTTCAAAACTTGCGATTTTTAACAAAATCACAAGCTATTACATTTGCGATTTTTGGAAAATGTGCAAATTTGCGGTAAAAATCGCACGTTGTTTCAGAAATCACTCCTTATTACATTTAGCCTATAGTCTTAAACAATAATAGATAGTACTTATTTTCTAACATTTGGCGGGAAACATATTTTGCTCTTAATAATTTGATTATTTTTAATAATCTGTGGATCTGTAATCCTCTATACAGTTTCCCCTGGCAACCAGGGAAAGCCATAAATATGCATATACTTTATTTCAGCTACCGATTAACTGATCTATTTTATACAGAGCCCTGGGGGAGAGGGGTGATTTACTAAAGGTTGACTTTGGTCGAATTGTAAATTTTTTGTAAAAAATATGCAATTTTGCGAATCGTAAATTTACTAGGGGTCAGTTCACATGGAAGTTGCATATCAAATGTAACTTTGTACTTCAAATTATGGCAGATCATCATCGCCACAAATTTTGTTAAATAACATTGGTATCAAAGGAAATTGCACATTTACTAAGAATCATGTTCGCAAAATCGCAGGAAATCACACCTCAATGCACACGATTTATGCACTAGTTTATTTGAGCATCTTGATGGGTGAAAACATTTTTTTTTTTGCCTAAGGTCCATTAAAAGCTGTAACTAAATCGCTCAAACATGCAAATCAAGACACCATTTCCAAAAAGAAATATGTTAAAACAAGGGCATAACGACCGCAGTTGCAAGCAGTGCAGCTGCTTTGGATCCCAGAGCAGAGAGGGGCCCACCTTCCCTGTCAAAGTTACATGTGTTATATACAATTTTCGCCATTAAGTGGTACGTAGGGGTCCTTTCAAACTTTTTCCTTGGGGCCTGCAATATATGTGGTATAAACTTAACTAAAGGGCATTTTAAAATTATGTAATATGAACCGAGGCACTGTAATGTGGTGCAATATGAACAGGGAGCACTATATATCATAATATGAATTGGGGATACTGTGCGGCATAATGTGTACTGGCAGCTATGTAATGTGATATAGGGAAAACTTAAGCACTACTGTGATTTAGAAAAGAAACTATGGCACTACTATGGGGCATAACATTAAATAATGCTCTACTATGGTTTAGAAAATGAACTAGGGCACTATTTTAGGGCATAAAATGAACTACTGTTCCATAGAAGTGTCTCTCTAGAATCATTGGGATGGGGGCCCCTTCAAAATAATTGCTGTGTGGCCCACAAAGTTCTGGCTATGCCCCTGCGTTAAAATACTTTTCATTATGGCTAATCCAATCATTATTCTAATAAGAGCCCATCAAGTTACCTGCAGCACTCACTTTTTGTTCTCAACCATGGCTGAGTTTGGTTATGGTTTAGTCTGGAACCAAACACTGATTTCATGTGGCCTACACTAGCTGAATGAAAGGGCCCAGGAGCAATAAACTAAAGAGAGAACCCAGCAGGTAGGGGTGCCACAAAGCCTATATGGGCCTAGGTTCTTCTGTAGGTGGTTAAACCTCAATGAACTCTCAGATGATGTGGTCATACAGATGTTATTTATAAATTCCAACAACTCAATCCACCTTGTCAAAGCTCAGCTTTAGCTAGACACTGGAAATCATAAGCCTTATCAGGCCTACACAAACTGATGGCTTTTCTGAACTTTGTAGCTACTAGGAGCTTTCAATCAGTCATAATAATAATTAATAATAATAATTTTATTTATATAGCGCTCTTTCTTCAACAGGACTCAAGGCACTGGGGAGGGTGGTAGGGATGTCCCAAGCCACTTTCTCATGCAACCTTAGACAAGTCTTTTATGCAATCAAAAACCTCTCCAGCACCTATATCTGATTCTATAGCCAGAAGTCTCACTGGCATGATGTCAGGTTAGCTTTTGATAGTATTGCAGGCATGCCAAATCCTGAGTGCTGTAGACTGCATGCACATTGAGCTGAGACCACTTAGGGCAAGAGCACATGTGTTCTTAAATCACCACCACACCTATTCCACTAATGTGCGGATGGTTTCTAATACAAACCAAAGAATCATGAGAGTTGTGGTCAGCTATCCTGGCTCATGCCATGATTCCTATATACTTAGGCAGTCACCTGTGTGTGTTTGAGGCAGGACAAATACCTAAGGCAAGGCTGATTGCACATTCCTCTGGTTATTTTCTCACTACACACCTTCAAATCTTGTCATGTTAACCTAATTTTTTTAAGTTTACAGGAGACTCAGGGTATGGATGTCTCTCCTGGCTTCTGGCTCCATTGTTGCTTCCTGATAGTCCTGCAGAGTACAAGATTAATAATGTACATAAGTCCACTTGATCTGTGATAGAACATATATTTGGCCTATTAAAATCTAGGTTCTGTTGTCTTTGATAGATCGGGGGGGGACTATGTTGTAATGAATTGATTAGATCTGTGACATATTGCACTGCTACTGTTTATTACATAATCTGTGCCTTATTCAACCTTCTACATGTGCAGACAGCAGGCTGGGCCACTGGTTTCATCTGGTGACTCTGTTAGCATAGAGAGTGGAAGGCAGGTTAAAGCTTCCATGATAAAAAAAACGACTTCACAGTAAGTATATCATACAACATTATTATTTTTGTTTTCAGTAAGAATGTGCATGGTAAAACTTTACAAATAACTTACCATCCTGCACAATGTACCCACTCCACACAGTGTTACCTAATATGTGTCTTCCCTTCACTCTCAAGGAATGTTTTATCTCACTTGTGGATAACCGCTAATCCTCACAAAGGGGATGATTCAGAGTTGATCATAGAGGTGCTAAAAAAAGCACATCTATGAGCACAATCTCTGACATGTGGGGGGACACCCAGCACAGGGCTAGGCCGCCCCTCATGACAAGCCCTAACCCCATCTCTCTCTCTCTTGCTGCAGAGGTGCCAAAGCATTGCACAGCAGCGATGCTTTCATACCCAGCGAGTAGCTCCCTACCTATGCAGCCTAGCTGTAGAGGCAGGCAGCTACCCGCCATGTTTTGGGTCACAGCAGCTGCGTTTGACATCACGCAGCTGCTGCGACCTGCCCCTGCATTCTCCAGATTGAGCCCCCTAATGGCATTCAAACAACACTGGTACAACCCCTCTCACCCCATGACCCCTCCCACCCTGACCAATGTGATGCTTTCACATTTCACTATGTGTACATGCGCAGTGTGGCCTCTGCACGTGCACACAACAGTATGGGCTTAAGACTGCGATGGCTGCAGCGATCAGGTCTTAATTAGGCCCTAAATCAACACAGATGATGCCCTTCATAAAATAAGTTACCATTCACTCTCTCCGGAAATGTCTGCTACTGACAGCTCTGAAGGAGCGCTTAACATTTAGGCAGTACAGATGGTGTAATGGTTAGCATTACTGCATCACAGCACCGAGGTCATGGGTTCAATTTCCACCATGTCCCTAACTGTGTGGAGTTTGTATATTCTCCCCGTACTTGCGTGGGTTTCCTCCAGGTACTCTGGTTTCCTCTCACAATCCAAAAATATATTGGTACGTTAATTTGATCCCAACAAAAGTAACTAAAGTTTGAATGTGTGTGCATGTGGATGTGCTAGGGAATATTGGCCCTCATTCCGAGTCGTTCGCTCGTTATTTTTCATCGCATCGCAGTGAAATTCCGCTTAGTACGCATGCGCAATGTTCGCACTGCGACTGCGCCAAGTAATTTTGCTATGAAGAAAGGATTTTTACTCACGGCTTTTTCTTCGCTCCGGCGATCGTAGTGTGATTGACAGGAAATGGGTGTTACTGGGCGGAAACACAGCGTTTTATGGGCGTGTGGATGAAAACGCTACCATTTCCGGAAAAAACGCGGGAGTGGCTGAAGAAACAGGGGAGTGTCTGGGCGAACGCTGGGTGTGTTTGTGACATCAAACCAGGAACGACAAGCACTGAACTGATCGCAGATGCCGAGTAAGTCTGAAGCTACTCTGAAACTGCTAAGTAGTTTGTAATCGCAATATTGCGAATACATCGGTCGCAATTTTAAGAAGCTAAGATACACTCCCAGTAGGCGGCGGCTTAGCGTGTGTAACTCTGCTAAATTCGCCTTGCGACCGATCAACTCGGAATGAGGGCCATAGATTCTAAGCTCCACTGGGGCAGTGACTGATGTGAATGGCCAAATATTCTCTGTAAAGCGCTGCGGAATATGTGTGCGCCATATAAATAACTGGTAATAAATAAATAATAAACATTACACATGACACTTTGAGCTGAAGTATGTGACTGTAGTTGAACTATACACTTTCACCAGTACATTAGTATATTTTAACATTGTACCCCCACCAAAAAAGTAAACAGATTACACTTTTTTTAAGTTGACATTTTGGTGCTTTCGAATTAAAATGGTGTCTAATTCACTAAGCTGCTTGCAGCAACTTTGCAATTGCAATCCTTAGCAATGCAAATGCAGGAGGAGATGCACACCACCTCCTCACTGCACACTACCTCCTGCCAGCATTTGCGATGCAATCACATCAACGTTCCTTACTGAATTAGCCCCAAAGTTTGAAAAAAAAAAAAAAAACAGAAATATGCCTCAATCAAAACTCACATTTACTTTTTGCAACCAAAGAAATAGTGTACAGGTGACAAAAACAAGTAACAAATTTTGAACATACTAAATAACAGATTGAGAAAAAAGTGTGTAAATGGAAAAGGCCAAGCACAGGACCTCAAGGACCAACAGTGGCCAGGGTAAGGGAGCAGAGGTTTTGGAAATAGCTGTAAAAAAAAGAAAAAGCAGTTGACAAAAGTAGGAGGTGATTCAGAAGAGAGCTGAGAATGAAAGCTCAAATTGAAGTGACAAGTAAGCAAGAGAAGGGGATGGTCAATTGAATCAGTTGATGCTGTGAGATTGAGGAGTAAAAACAGATAAATCTCTTTATTTTGGCCATGAGAAGATAATCAGTGACCTTGTTAGGAGCAATTTTTTGGAGTGATGAGACCAAAAGCTGGATTTAAGTGGGTCTAGAAACAAGTTGAAGGATTGGAATGAGGTGAGGGATGTGGTATTGAAGGTCGACAGTAACTAGGTTGACAATGTCTAGGTCGACCACTATTGGTTGACAGTAACTAGGTCGACAGGGTGTCTAGGTCAACAGGGTCTTAAGGTCGACATGTTCTAGGTCGACAGGTCAAAAGGTCAACATGTGTTTTTTATGTTATTTTGGTGTCGTTTTCTTCGTAGAGTGACCGGGAACCCCAATTATTGCACCGCGTCCCCTTGCATGGCTCACTTTGCTTGTCATGCTTCGGGCATAATGCCTTCGCTCTGCTACTGCTTCGCTCGGCACAGATTACCGTTCCAATCGTAGTCCACGTGGATCGTTAAGTATGAAAAGGTTAAAAAAAAGAAAAAAATTGGGAAAAACTCATGTTGACCTTTTGACCTGTCGACATAGAACATGTCGACCTAAAGACCCTGTCAACCTAGACACCCTGTCGACCTAGTTACTGTCAACCAATAGTGGCCGACCTAGACATTGTCGACCTAGTTACTGTCAACTTAGAGATCGGATTCCGAGGTGAGGCAATTGTAAACTTTAAGGACATTGGAGGCATGGGGAATGAGAGAGATGTGGTGGTAATCTGAGAAGTTAGAGGTGTCAGGAAATGATTCAAAAGAACATGGGTGACTAGGGCATGACTGAGTCGACCTAATGGATAATGAAGGTGCAGGAATCAGGCGGGAGGAACAAGAGGAAGTGAGAGAAAAAAATATGTTGAAAAAGGAGGCTTAGTCACTTATAGATGTGTACTTTTGCAGTGTTTCACAGCATTGTAGTTTATGGGATCTGGCTAGCAATAAGTATGAGGTGGCATGCTGTATTGCATATGCATCTCATTCCTGCTACAGAACACTGCTGTATGGAGCAACATTGTAGTGGGACACATTTGCAAATCCAGTTTGGCAGTGCTTTATAAAAGTGAGCCATCCTATTCCAGGACTATGTCAGTTCATCTCTAAGGTACATGGGTGTATCCATGATGGTTTTGATCAGCTGAACACTAACATACACTCACTTTCTGTCTCCTTCACTAATATGACTACATCAGCCTATTCTTTATAAGAGCTTCCTATTTAAAGCTGCACCTGCCTCTAACAGTTGGAACAACAAGGAACATTTCTCTTTTGTGAGTTCTCTCCTGTGTCTCCTTACTCTAAACAACTGCCTGAACCTGTGCTAATGTTTCAGGAACCTGTACTAGGGCACCTCCATCCTACTGCCTGGGAATTGTCTCATCTACTCTGCAGCACATTGTTAGTCTCCCGTGTCCATATTACAGCTTGTGTTCATTGCTGCTGTGATTCTCTGGTTACAGTTTCAAGTCCTGTTCAATCTCCTGTATCTAGTTCAACCTCCTGTATATCTCTGGTTATAATCTTGTACAGCATGTGTTCTTCTGTCTGGTTCCACTCTGGTCCAGCCTGCATGTCTTCAGCTTGTGTCTTCAGTCCAGATCCAATCCCCTCCAGCCTACATTTATTCAGGCTGTGTCTCCAGTCTGATTCCAGTCCAGTTTGCATATCTCCAGTCTATGTTCCTGCTGCGGTATCCTGATATATCCTGTTTATATCAATGAATGTTATAGTGCTTCCAAGTGCCAAGTCTTTAGTCCAATATCATCAGTGACTTCAAGCAAGTATATTATTGCAACTTGTCTGCTCATTGCATGTCCAAGGGGACTATTGCTATTATTGATACTGTACTTCAGACAGTATTACAATTACTGCATTCTCACCGCCACATCTACAAGATTATTTCAAGGTCTCTCCGTTTATAATATCATTGCTGTGACCATCTATGGAGGTGGTTTCCTAAAGGTGAGTGTTTTGGTTGTAATGGGTCTCCAGTGGTATGGTTTATTCCAGTTACTGTGAACTGGGAACTGGATCTATGGGTTTAGGTTCCAGGTACCCAGCTCAGGTTTTTGGGCTGACTCATTCTCAGTGTATTTTAGGTGGGCTATTTATTATCTGTTTACCCTCTGTTCTGTTCCTGAGTTCTCAAGTATTTGCTCAAGCCCTGTGGTCCTGAGGTTTAGGTCTGGGGTTTGAGTTCCCATCAATTGGTTCCTGGAGCAATCTTAAGAGTTTCCAGTGGTCGTTGACCTCCCTGATGACACTAGGATACTTCCTTAGAATTTGACTGATTAATGAATTAACACCTGAACTTTCACCCTGCTTCAAGTATAACTTATCAGTCCAGTCCACAGGCCCCGAAACAGATCCAAACTTTAAGTCCTTGACAGTGCAGCTGGAGGGTAAACAGGGGGAGATAAGGTAGCAGGAAAAGTAGTAGAAGGTCCTTTAAAGATGCCAAACAAGAAAGAGAAAAAATCCACAGGCAACAGGGTTGGATAAATCTTCATTAATGATGCTGTGCTCCTCCAGGATGAGAGAGGGGATGTCACATGAGGAAAACAGGGGAGAAAGGTAGAGAAACTATAACAGAATAACAAAAGTATTACGACAATGCCACATTGATAAAGACAGTTATAAGAGTCAGATTGGTACTGCATTTTAAGGAAGATGACAGCAATTCAAAAGGAAAAGCAGTAGAAACAATGACATTAGACACTTCAGGGGGCATGGCCACTGTGGCGTGGAAGTGACATGGTGTGATGAAGGGTTTTCTGGTGGACAGGTTCTACCTGTCTGTGGCTCGCTGGTACTTTGAGTTCCCTTGATGTGAACGCCGGCTCTGGGAATTCCTCCTGATGGTGCCGCTCTCCTCACAGTGTGTGGAGACAGGGGTATGGCAGTGTGGTATCTCTTCTGCTGTCCGGCTTCTGGTGTGCTCCTGTGCCCATCTGGACATCGGTGGTCTGGTCCCAGTGGCGGTTCTCTAATGACTTGCGTTTTGGACCCAGCTGTGCATGTGTGAGCCGGCTCCTGCTTTACATGACAGCCCCCACACGGAGTGAGTGAATAAGTGGGTAGTGGTGGAGGTAAATGAATGTATGTCCTTTATTTAAATAGCTCTGTATTAAGACTAAATCTTGGAGTAAGTTACCTGTAACTGGATGAAGTAACTTGGTAAAGATGGTGGTCCACCCTAAATTTCTTAATATATTTCAACAGCACCCTGTTTTCATACTGGATAAGATATTTAGGAAATTAAACACCATAATATCCTCTCTGGTTTGAAATAATTAAAACCCTAGAATTAATCTGAGGGTCTGTCATTACCTAATTTTAAACTATATTATGTGGCTGCACAGTTGGCTCATTTGCGGTTATGGATTAAGGAAGATGCTGGGTATCCACTGATTAGAGGTTTAATTTTGCAGTGTGTACCAGGAAATACAAGCTTTACTTGCAGGTGAGTTTTCTCATACAAATCCACCTATATTTGTCCAGGCTATTAAGATCTGGAAGTACGTAACAAGAATATTGAGATATGAAGTGTTAGATCAAAACACTCCATTATTTAAATCTAAAAGTTTGAATGAGCTAAGCTCACTGCAAGTGGAATGAGTATGGGGACTGAAAGGAATATACATTATATGACAGTTCTATGGAGTGCATTTTTTAGAATATTTTTCCCAACTGCAAGATGAGTACACCCTTCATGCTTCACACTTTTTTTTAGATACCTCCAACTGAGACATGCTCCTTCCATTCAGTTCTTAGAGTCTCCAGTATGGATGGTGGACTTACCCATTAAAAAATTCTGATCGGTCTTTGGTCCAAGCAAAAAAAATTGTGATGTATATTTGGTTTTCTTTTAAATACCCATCTTTGTGAAGATCTCCCTAGGCTGAGGGATAAGTCAGAAGCAGATTTTGGTAAATTAAGTGATGAAGCATAAAGTACTGCAGTGTCATCTCCCAAAGTGTCATCTAACCCAGTTAGATTCCAACAATTACAGTTGTTTTTACTTCATAGGAAATACCTTTCACCTTCAAGACTTATGAAATATGCGGGTACGAATTCAGATACTTGTCCAAAATGCAAGGCGGCTACAGGAACATTTTGGTATCTCCTATGGGAATGCCCTGTGGTGGGTAGTTTTGGGGGTAAAGTATGTTATGGTAAACAGTGGTGTACCCTTATACATGATAATGTCTAGACTATGTTCCCTTGGAATTTTAGAAAAAGAAATGCTTGAAAAATATAAGTAATATGTAAATTAATTTGTGTTCAATAGCCAAGGTGATTATTGCTAGAACTTGGCTGGTGCCTTTAGAACCTGATTTTAATGCCTGGTTAGCATTGGTTAATTCCACTGTATCCCATGGAAAAAAATGTTTACCTTGCCTTGCACGCAATGGTGAGTGTAAATTTGACAAGATTTGAACTGGATGACTTAAATCTTAGTTTTTTCAGATATCATCAGATTCAGTTTAGAATGTTTACAGTAGGTTTAGACCAATATAAATATTTGAGAGATATATATATATATATATATATATATATAAAATCATATCTACAGTATGTATGTATGTATGTATGTATATATGTACCAGCATAACTAGGGAATGCCAGGAGAAATTTACACCAAACTTGGTACACATATGCCATACACTTTGGAAAGAAATACTGTGGGGGTAAATCACCCCTAGCACCCCTAGGGGTGGGGGTGGGAAAGGGGTGACATGTAAAAAGACATAGTTTTTGGCTATAACTCTGGAATGCATGCAGCAATTTACACCAAACTTTGTACACATATGACTTACATTCTGGAAAAAAATACTTTGGGGGGTAAATCACCCCTAGCAACCCTAGGGGTGGGGTGGAAAAGGGGTGACATGTAAAAATCCATAGTTTTTGGCATAACTCTGGAATGCCTGAAGCAATTTACACAGAGGCACACACGGGTAGGGGCAGAGGCACCCACGTGTAAGGGCAGAGGCACCCACGGGTAGGGGCAGAGGAAGACACACGGGTAGGAGCAGAGCAGACACATGTAAGGGCAGAGGCACCCACAGGTAAGGATAGAGGCACAAACAGGTAGGGGCACAGGCACCCACGGGTAGCGGCAGAGGCACCCACAGGTAAGGATAGGGGCACCCACAGGTAGGAGCAGATGCACACATGGGTAGGGGCAGGGAGTAGGGGCCGAAGCACCCACAGGTAATGATAGAGGCACACACAGATAGGGGCAGAGGCACACATGGGTAGGGGCAGATGCATACGGGTAGGATTAGAGGCATGTACGAGTAAGGGCATATGCACACACAAGTAGGGGCAGAGGTACACATGGGTGGAAGCAGAGGCATACTTTAGTGTCAAAGCTAAGTAAGGATACCTATGGCCCTTTGACATAGAGTCAGCCTGCAAAGCTAAAATATTTAACATACAGTGGGCGAAGCTTAGACTGTCATCCCAGCATTTACAGCACTGAGCAGGGCAGCATCAGAGGTGTGATGGGGCAGAGAAGTAGGTAGATTATTCTCCTCAGCACCAGCATTTTGACAGCATCAATCCGGGGGAAGCCCAGAGGTGTGGCCTGAAAAAGATTGGCATTATTCTTTAAAATCCATAGCAAAGCACAGGTATTCAGCTAGTATATATATATATATATATATATATATATTTCCAGGAAGGCCACGTAGACCATTAGAGGTCACTCACCAAATTTAAAATCCAAAGAAGGTTTTTATTGAGTTAGCATAAGTTCAATATAAGTCGACGTTTCGACCCAATACGGGTCTTTGTCAAGACAGGTATCAAAGACATCCTCTCATCATGGAGGCAGGAGACATACTGACCTTGCCTGCCAGGACCCCTTATATACCTATCTGTGTAGACACTAATTGTTTAATTAGATGATCAATCAATGACAGCTGTGCACTGGAGCTAAATCATCCATAATACAGGGTTCAAACAAATATAAGGGCCTGAAAGCTATATTATATGTGCAAAACTACAACCTACTGCACATATGGTATAAAGTACTGCAGTACCGTATATCCAGCATCTGAATACTACATAAAAAAACAGCCAACAAATATCATAAACAAAACCACAATAGTGTGGTGCATACTTAATAATAAGCAGGATATTGTAGTACACAGGACCCAGCATATTTAAAGCGCGTCCCGGCTCCTTACCGGAAGCCAGAAGTCGCGCTACCCAGAAGTGAGGATCTAGCCCAGAGGCTTGCATTCCACCAAACCAGGGAACGCTGAACCGCAATCCCGGAAATAAGCTAGCGATCATTGGCTTGCATAAAACACTGCCACATAATGCAGCACAAATGTTACATAAATCACAGCAATAAATACAAGGAATAGAGGTTGCCATAGCAACCATGACCGGAGTCACATCGCCATGGGCAAACCTATATTCCAATAATAAATACCAGATAATATGTCATAAAAGAGGAATATGGAAACCTGGAAAGCAGGAATCAGTCACCATCTATAAACTTCTAAATCAAAAACTAACAATAACATACAAATGACCAATGTATTTCTGTAGAAAAAAGATACATCCATTATCAATAATTACAATAATCAGTAGTGATAATGAATATCAAAATGAAAAAAATTCATTTGTCACATAAAAACATCATGTAAGTACTGTTCATATATTACATTAAAGCTTTAATGAAGGAAAATTCCAAGAGGATTATTCTCATTCAGTCCACGTGGTGCAATGGTGTCAAGTCAATGAATGCATCGGGCTTCCAACTTTTTAAGAATAAAACCACGATCACCACCACAGGATATTTTGGGTACATGATCTATCAGCATACACCGAATTGTAGACACCTGATGGTGTTTAGCGACCGGTTTATCAGTAGTACCAGTGTTCAACGCCATTCTGATCGAATACAATGGTTTGCCATCCTATCACGGAATGGCCGTGTGGTCATGCCGATGTAATACAGCCCACAAGGGCTTATCATAATGTATATCACATATTGGCTAGTACAGGTTAACCGATGTTTGATTTTTATCTTCCTGCCAGTATGTTGATGAGTAAATACCGTCCCACTGGACATCGACTGGCAATTGATGCAACCGGTACATCTATGGCACCCTGGTTTAGATGATCTTAGCCAGTGACAAGACTGTTCACTTGGCTGTAGAGTTGGCCTCATTAATAGCTGACGTAGATTGGGCCCCCTCCTATAGGCACACATTGGAGGTAATGTCCCCTTAAGATTTAATGTCGGGTCAGAGGTAATCACTGGCCAAAATTTCTTATACACATACTATGATGAATTAGAGGCATGGTCAAATGTACTGACTCTGACCATGTGTCCTGTTTGTGCCTTCTTAGCATGTTGATCCAAAGGATTCTGGAACCAATACTGTGCTTTCTGCATGCACCTCTCTATTGTCTTCGGTGAGTACCCTCTCTCAAGGAATCTGACCTTCATTTCATCCAGTTGAATCATGGCAGTATCCGTAGATGAGTTAGATCAAAGAACTCGTAGGAACTGCGAAATCAGAAGGCTCTCCTTTAGTCTAGCTGGATGCTGACTATTAGCCTGTAACAAGGTATTACGATCAGTCGGTTTATGATATAGGCTATATCCAAACCCATCATTTTCTTTATACACTGACACATCCAGGAAATGTATGGTCTCCTTATCAATAGTGAATGTAAAATGGATAGGTTCACTTGAACAATTTAAACACGTGATCATTTCCATAAACTCATCCCTGGTGCCAGACCATATCAAAAATACATTGTCAATAAATCTGCAGTATATTTTTAAAATATATTCCTTTTCATACATCGACATATACAAATTTGCATAGGCTTGCGCTAAGTTTGAACCCATCGCGGTTCCATTAATTTGTGAAAAATACTCAGAGCCGTACATGAAATAATTATTTTTCAAGATTTTTTCAACCAACTGTAGAATAAACTCAACTGGTGGATGTGTCTGTGTTGCTATAACCAAATGCTGTTGAATAGCTTCAATACCACCACTGTGTGGAATCACTGTATACAGTGATTGTATGTCAAGTGTTACAAGCCGAGTCTCAGAAGTTGGAAATACTAATTACTTTATTTTATACAGAAAATCACTAGTGTCACGAATATAACTCTCTGTCTGTTGTATCAGAGGTTGGAGAAATAGATCTACATATATCGCCAATGGCTGGAGAAGTGATCCCCTGGCCGAAATAATTGGTCAACCAGGGGGGTCCTCCATTTGTTTATGTATTTTTGGCAATGTGTATAGAATCGGTGTATCAGGAAAATCAACAGTTAGGTACTCAGCTACTTTAGAATCAATCCAACCTGCCACAAATCCAAATGATACAATACTGTCAATAGATTTCTTAATGGCCACAGTAGAGTTGAAATCAAGCTTTTTGTATGTAGTGGTGTCAGATAACTGGCATTTTATTTCTTTATCATATTGTTTCCAGTCCTGCACCACCACCGCCCTGCCTTTATCGGCTGGACGAATTACAATAAAAGTGTTGTTTTTCAATGAGGTAAGTGCTTGTCGTTGTTCCAAAGCTAGATAAAAAAATATTTTGCCTCAGCAGACACCTCACTACAGAGTACTTGATCAGTTGTCCGTAGATATGATTTGATACTCGCATTTTGAGAAGGTGGATCAAAGTAACTAGGTTTTATACATTTATTTTCAACCCCTTCAATCCTAATTTGACCACCAAAGTGTTTGCGGAGATGAAGTTTTCTTCCAAACCGATAGTTGTCAACATAGGAATCAAACAAATCATGACTACAGGTCAGAATGTAGGACAAACCTAGGGATAATAGTGATGTCTCAGCTGAGTTCAAAGCATACGAAGAGAGATTAAAATCTAAGCTCATCTAAGATGACTTATTGTTACATGGTCAGTTCCTCAGTGAGTACCATCGAACCAAGAAGATACCAAGGGGTTTCAGGATACTCAATGTAAAAACACTGGGTAGAAATAATCCTGCTTTTTGCACCAGATGATGTGGTGTACTAAATAACTGCTCTACAGACCTTATTCTCCTCATTATTGAGGAGGCTAGCTCTGATTTTAAAAAAGTTAGACAGGACATTGAGTTGTTCAAGAGTGTGCACCTTAACACTTAACTGACGATTTATTTCGCCGAAAACCGCTCCAAAATTGTCTTTTTTTTATGAGTGAATTAGGTGAAGAACATGACTTTAACCCTATTCCCTGCCGCTGCTAACACTCTCTATCTGACTGGTCGCATCCTGTGCGACCAGGTCAGATAGTGCACTTGCAGGCATGGTCACATCTGATGCGACCATGCCAGGCAAGTGGTAAAAAAACTGTCAGCAGACAAATCAGAACCTTGGTTAGATAATATTAAGCGTCAAATTGCATCATATCACCTGTAATTGATACTTCTTAAGTGTAAGAAGCTGGAAACTGTTACCAATGATTACAGAACACATTCAGTGAATAGGTGGTTGAATGGTGGTTCTTATGATGGACGTGGAGGACGAGCAACCCGCTCTCAGAGGAACAGAGCTAGAACTAATTTTGATATGTTTAGTGCACCCTTGTCCTCTGATGGTGAGGCTACTGACTGAGGTATGGGGGACATATCATGATATGTGTAGCTAAACTCACACACACCTAATGCAGATAAAGGGTGTGATTCAGACCTGATTGCTGCTGTGCGTTTTCACACAGTGGGTGATCAGGTCCTAACTGTTCATGCGTATGCACCACAATGCGCAGGCGCGATGGACAGCAGCAAACGGCATCGCTGGTGAACAAGCCCATCGGTGAAACGTACGTAGGGGGATTGACGTCATCAAGGGACGTCGTGCGGCCACGCCCCCCTTTTGGGTTTGGACAGCCGCAGCACCTCGGCAGAGACGGATGTGTGAGGGAAAGCGGAGCGGGCCAGGCCGGAGCCGCGGAGGTGACTGACAAACGCCGACATCCAAATTGGCTGGAGCGGCGACTGGTAACATTTTGTCCACCACCCTGTAATACTTACCCAGGGCTGCGTTCATCCTGTCTCCCCCTCCCTCCTCCCACACCGCATGCTAAGATTTGAGGACTACTAATAGGGTTTTTTATATATCTATATCCCTTTGCAGGATTAATATTTAAATGTATCAATACACATATCTAGCATCCTCGCTAGTCCAGATTATCTTCCTGCTGTCCTCACATAATGTAACAAAACGAAATCAACAAAGAGTTGTATTTGCTACATTTGATATACATGTTGCATAGCTACATTTGATATACATGTTGCATCAACAATGAGATACTTTGTTATAATTGATACCTATGCTGCACATTCTCCACATATATGTGGTTATCTCATTGCTGAATTAATATAGGTTTAATATACTAACCAATGAATTTTTGAATTGATTCTGCAGATCTACTGCATCCTCTGTGCTAGCAAAAGACAATAATTGTTGGAACTAATCAGTATAATAAGGTTTGATGATATACCCATTGCAGCATTGTGCTATTCAATGAGCTGTTGGAATCAATTAGTATAATAAGGTCTGATGACATACCTTCAGCAGCATTGTGCTATTTAATGAGCCTAATTAATTATTTACACTTGGGATCACTTTATTTCTGAATTTTTATAAGTTTAGGATTCTTTCCTTCTCTTCTCTTTTCTTCCATAACATTGTCTCATCCTCTGTGTTAGCAAAGGACAATAATTGTTGGAACTAATTAGTATAATAAGGTGTGATGATATACACACTGCAGCATTGTGCTATTTAAGGAGCAGAATTAATGAATTGTTGGTACCAATTAGTATAATAAGGTTTGATGACATACCTCCAGCAGCATTGTGCTACTTAAATAGCCTAATTAATTATCTACACTTGGGATCACTTTATTGCTGAATTGTTATAAGTTTAGTATATTAACCAATTGAATCTTTGAATTGAATCTGCAGATTCACTGCTTGAGAATTTTTCTGCAACATTGTGTTATTTTAATATTTCCATGTGAGAGACCAGGAATTTTTCTGTCAGTAATGACTCATTATTCAACGTGTTCTAGGTGATTATGATCTTGTCTATCTCCACAGACTGTACCATTTCTGTCTGAATACTTTATTGGAATTACTATTGTATGCTGATTGATTAACACTTAGGATATAATTCAACCAAAGTGTATGAACCCCATTTGGTTTCTTGTTCATACAAATCAGCTCAAATTCTACTGTTCTTGTGCATACCCATTTAGGAAATCTAGAGGTGATCAGTTACAGTATATATAAAATTGGAATGTCTTTTGAATGAATTAATTAAATTAAGTTACACATTACTGAGTATCCCCACATTCCATTTGAGCTGTATCTTTTTTCAGCACTCTCTCATCTGGCTGACAGCAGTGCTGGCAAGGGTTATGCCCTCCTCAGCGTACATTTGCTGTCACAACAGAAAGCAGAAGTGTCCCTTTCTTTCTTCTATCCTACATTTAAAGTGGAAGAAGAATAACTGGCACTCAATATATTCCACTTTAAGACTGGTGATGGCTCTCTTTTCCAACACTCTCTCATCTGGAAAAGCCTGGGGCTAATTTATCCAGTGACGTATAGCAGGCAGAGTACAGACAGCAGAAGTGGGTTCTTTCTTCCTTCATATGTCATCTTTACTATCCAAGGTCGTACTATCCTGAAAGTAGCCCGATCTTCTATCTCGGAAGCTGATAGGATAGACCTGGCTAGTACTTTGAAGGGGGACTACTTAGGAATACCAGGCTCTGTGGATATCACCAAGATGACCACCTACATTTTCATTTGAGAAACACTGGTGGAGCAGTTCTATGCTGCTCTCTCTCACTCATTTAATTTATATTTCACCCTCGTATCTCCTATTTAGAAATTAAGATAGAGATTCTAAATAAATATTTTGGACCACATAGGTCGATATTTTAAGGGAACAGAATAAATGTTAAGTTTTAGATTATTCATCATCACATCATCTCATTGTATATTGTTTTGATTGATTATTATTATTATTTTCAAATAAGAGTGCTCCCAAAAAGGATTTATTTTGTCTTTCCTTTTTCCATATATGTGTAGTTAATCTACAAAAGTTTTTTTGGGAGCACCACCAATAATTAAGGTGCTATCTAAAAATTTGGGTAATAGCACCATGTATATTGGTCATTTTCAGATTTTTCTATATTTAAATGTGGCTTTATAGTACACAGCTAGTGCGGAACTGACAAACCATTTTTCAAATGTTTACTGGAAGTGTCTGGAAAAACGCAGGCAGGCTCAGGCATTTTCAGGCAGGGTGTGTGATGTCAGCTCCGGCCCTGATCAGCCTGTTGTGATCGCACTGTAGGAGTAAGTCCTGGGGCTGTGCAGAGACTGCACAAAGTGAATTTTAGCAGCTCGGCATACACATAGGATCACACACTTGCACAACGAATATACACTCCCCCTGAAGGTGGCGACTATCCGAACGCAGGACAGCAACATTTGCTGCCCAGCAATCAGGTCTAAATCACCCCCAAAGTCAAATACTCTCCCTGGCTAAAGTTGGCACATAAACTGACAGTAGCAATTATACAATTTTGATCTACAGTATATAATACAAATATACAGCAGCAATTCTATTGGTAATTACAGCATACAGTAATCTGCATTTATATCACAGCTGACCTAACCCCTGACACCACACAGCATTTGTCTCTGCAGTAAGTGGCATATAGATAGATAGATAGATAGATAGATAGATAGATAGATACACAGACAGTACCGGAAGCACTCACTGTACATTCTAGCTCTGATTTCTAAAAGACTTTTATAGATGATTTTAGATGTAAATAAAAACTCTTGAGATTAATTATTAGATCTGTCTGACTTACTTTTAGTCACATACATTTATGTAATCGTCCACTATGAATAATCTCCCTCTTGTACACTAAATGACCCCGAGGGGCAACATGGCAGCATCTACTGATTTGTGATGAAACTTTGCATTGGTAAAATATATTTTAACAACATTATATCCTTTACCAATGTAAATGTAAAATATAGTTTCTTGTGTGAAGTGCAGGGATTTAATTGGGATTTAATGTGGTTGAAGCTTGAGGCAGTGTGGTGTGGCACCATTTCTTCTCTGTAATTCATATTACCCAATTCTGTAGTTACAATATAACATACTGTACATGGCCTGTGCTCTGACGCACTAATGGATGACTGTTATGCCTGGTCTCAGTGTTCTAGATGTCTGCATGTGAGGATTGGGAAGAGAGTTTCTGATGGTAGATGGGAAATAAGGTTTATTTACCAGTAACCCAATATTGATGCATTGACCAGCCCTGCCCTACCTATCTGGTTATAGTTCCCTGGGTTTACATTGCATTGTTCCCAAGACCAATTTATCAGCTCATAGTAGTCAATGTCAGCAAAATGTCAAGGGGAATCAAGGTATCCACATTCTTTGCATATGTTATGCAGAACTCTTTTCTGGTGACATATTAAGTGTGTTACTTATTACTTGTGACAATTATTTTGTCATTAGTGTGTGTTAACATGATTTGTTACAATATTTTTTTTAAATTGCAAATAAAACTTTTTTTTTTTTATCCTAGGATGAGGCCCCATCCTCAAGAATACTTATTCCTCTACCAAAATATATTGCTGTTTCTCTAAGCACCTCCACCATCACTATTCACATTATCAAAACATTTGTAATATTTGCATTATGTATGTGCTCATGTTGTTATATACTGATATGTACTGACACAGTCATTCAATAATGGAGTAAAATACAAAATGCTTTTCAAAAGTCTATAACCATAGAATCCCACTTCAAGAGTTTTACAAATGAGCCAAAGAGAAGCAAAGTCTCAAATATAGAGTGGAATCTTCTCCTAAAAACTGTATCTTCCTTCTAAGAATTATCAAACGATGTATAAAATTGCACGTGGTTCTTTTTGGGTTCAGAAATTAGACCATCGTATCAAAATAGCGAAAAGAAAGGCCACTCATTAGGTATTATTTAAACATTGTATTCATGCATTTTTTTTCATATACTGTAGTATAGAATTTCTTGGTGTTTATAAGAATTTCAGTAGATCTTTCCCCAACTACATCACATTTTCTAATGAGACAAATTGGTGTTTCATGTAATGCTGGGATTAATTACAATTATCGGGGAAGATCTACTTCACCAAATCTAATAAAGATTTTATCACATCTTGCGAAGTATCCTTATTTTTGCAAAGTAGAATCAACATTTAAAAAGGCCCTTATTTGGATGCATCACCTGCAAATCCAGCAAAGATGCGGCCGCGCATCCCTATGGAGCCGAACCCCAGATGATAGAGGAGAGAGGAGACACCGGTAGCCCTGCAGCAACTGTCGGCTGGCTGAATCATGACAATGGGTCATTTGAGCACCTTTTGAGCTACTTTGTACCAGTTCAAGGGACCTGACTCAACCTACTGTATCTCTTACCTAAATAATCTCCTGTCGGTAGATGCCAGTTTATCTCACCCACAATTCACTAAAACCTGGGACTGAGAGATTGGTGAAAAATTTGGAGTAGACAAGTAGGAAGAAAAAAGAAGAGGAAATAATGTCTCTTTGCTGGCGCACAGATGAGAATTAAAAATTTACTTTTAATAGATTCGTTAAAATTGTCTAACCACGAAATAAAGAAAGTGCAATAAACTTGTGTGATGTAATTACCATATATTGTGAATGGAAATAAATTATTAAAATCAAGGTTCGCTACCTGTGTCGTGTCTTTATTAATCCAAATTGAATGTATCCTAAGTAGTGATGAGCGGGTTAGGTTCCTCGGAATCCGAACCCCCCCATACTTCACCCTTTTTACACGGGTCTGAGGCAGACTCGGATCCTCCCGCCTTGCTCGGTTAACCCAAGCGCGCCCGAACGTCATCATCCCGCTGTCGGATTCTCGCGAGATTCGGATTCTATATAAGGAGCCGCGCGTCGCCGCCATTTTTCACTCGTGCATTGGAAATGATAGTGAGAGGACGTGGCTGGCGTCCTCCCACTTTGTTTCAGGGGGCTGCAGTGCAAATATCTTTATTGTGGGGACCAGCAGTATTATAGGAGGAGTACAGTGCAGAGTTTTGCTGACCAGTGACCACCAGTATTATACGTTGTCTGCCTGAAAAACGCTCCATATCTGTGCTCAGTGTGCTGCATATATCTGTGCTCACACTGCTTTATTGTGGGAACTGGGGACCAGCAGTATTATATAGGAGGAGTACAGTGCAGAGTTTTGCTGACCAGTGACCACCAGTATACGTTGTCTGCCTGAAAAACGCTCCATATCTGTGCTCAGTGTGCTGCATATATCTGTGCTCACACTGCTTTATTGTGGGGACTGGGGACCAGCAGTATTATATAGGAGGAGTCAGAGCCGGCCCTAGCCAATTTGATGCCCTAGGCAAAGTTTTGTCTGGTGCCCCCTAGCTCCGCCGCTAGTTCGCCATCTGTACCTGCAACGCTCAGGTAGTGGGGCCCACCGGGGGGTTACCCTGTGGGCCTGTTCAACTCTGCACAATGCCACACAGTAATGACCATAATACATATAATTCCACACAGTAAAGGAACCTTACACATATGCCCCACATTAGTAATGCCCATAATACACATAATGCCACACAGTAATGCACCTTACACATATGCCCCACATTAGTAATGCCCATAATACACATATACTGCCACAGATACTGCCACACTTGCTGGTTATACAAAAAGATCAGTATCAAACATGTAGAAACTGTCCATTCTCTTCACTATTCAGTGTGTTTGCTGGTGTCTGTTACTTCCGTTAACTGCATGCCCTTTACTTTATACTGTGGGAGCTAAATGCTCTGCCCTCCAGTCTGATGTGTCCAAAAGTCACGCTGCACTGATGTTTCATATAGAAAAGCACAACGCAACTTACTGACCACGTTACAGTGCTAGATGGCAGGGGAATTTTACGGTATGGACTGACTAGGAAATAAAGTGTGGGGAGAACATTGCCCATGTTATGTCCCTGCAGACACCTGGGGTTTGCACAGGGATAAGGGACACACACAGGATGGCAGGGTCCCCCTCCCCCATGTGCACAAGCAGTATAGGTGATGTCAGGTTTCTGTGAAGCAGTCTTCCAAAATACATATGTGTTATCATAAAAAGCCATCCAGTAATAACCTTATATAGTCAGTAAAAATGTCACAGGTCCAGGAATTGCATTTACTGTGCTTCTGCTGTCTGTCTGAGGTCTCACAAGTCAGGGGCATTCAAGCATGTCAGAGGAAGTTTAAGGCACAGTGTGCATTTTTTTTGACAAATGTAAACAGCAGTGTATACAAGTACTGATTGAATACATTTGGAAAGTAACAGTTAGTTTGCGGACTGTCCCTCTCAGCATGAGATACTGCAGGGACATGCTTGGATGCCCCTAGACATGCTTGGATGCCCTAGGCAAATGCCTAGCCTGCCTATAGCTAAGGCCGGCTCTGGGAGGAGTACAGTGCAGAGTTTTGCTGACCAGTGACCACCAGTATTATACGTTCTCTGCTTGAAAAACGCTCCATATCTGTGCTCAGTGTGCTGCATATATCTGTACTCACACTGCTTTATTGTGGGGACTGGGGACCACCAGTATTATATAGGAGGAGTACAGTGCAGAGTTTTGCTGACCAGTGACCACCAGTATTATATGTTCTTTGCCTGCAAATCGCTCCATGTCTGTGCTCAGTGTGCTGCATATATCTGTGCTCACACTGCTTTATTGTGGGGACTGGGGACCAGCAGTGTTATATAGGAGGAGTACAGTGCAGAGTTTTGCTGACCAGTGACCACCACTATTATACGTTCTCTGCCTGAAAAACGCTCCATATCTATGCTGCATTGTAGTATATAGTAGGAGTACAGTGCATAATTTTGCTGACCACCAGTATATAATATATAGGAGTACGGTACAGAAGGCCACTGCTCTACCTACCTCTCTGTCGTCAAGTATACTATCCATCCATACCTGTGGTGCATTTCAGTTTTGCACAGTTTGCTGACCACAAGTATATAATATATAGCAGTACGGTACCGTAGGCCACTGCTCTACCTACCTCTGTTTCATCAAGTATACTATCCATCTATACCTGTGGTGCATTTCAGTTTTGCACAGTTTGCTGACCACCAGTATATAATATATAGCAGTACGGTACAGTAGGCCACTGCTCTACCTACCTCTGTGTCGTCAAGTATACTATCCATCCATACCTGTGGTGCATTTCAGTTGTGCGCAATATATATAGTAGGAGGCCATTGCTATTGATACTGGCATATAATTCCACACATTAAAAAATGGAGAACAAAAATGTGGAAGGTAAATTAGGGAAAGATCAAGATCCACTTCCACCTCATGCTGAAGCTGCTGCCACTAGTCATGGCCGAGACGATGAAATGCCATCAACGTCGTCTGCCAAGGCCGATGCCCAATGTCATAGTAGAGAGCATGTAAAATCCAAAACACAAAAGTTCAGTAAAATGACCCAAAAATCAAAATTAAAAGCATCCGAGGAGAAGCGTAAACTTGCCAATATGCCATTTACGACACGGAGTGGCAAGGAACGGCTGAGGCCCTGGCCTATGTTCATGGCTAGTGGTTCAGCTTCACATGAGGATGGAAGCACTCATCCTCTCGCTAGAAAAATGAAAAGACTTAAGCTGGCAAAAGCACAGCAAAGAACTGTGCGTTCTTCTAAATCACAAATCCCCAAGGAGAGTCCAATTGTGTCGGGTGCGATGCCTGACCTTCCCAACACTGGACGGGAAAAGGTGGCGCCTTCCACCATTTGCATGCCCCCTGCAAGTGCTGGAAGGAGCACCCTCAGTCCAGTTCCTGATAGTCAAATTGAAGATGTCACTGTTGAAGTACATCAGGATGAGGATATGTGTGTTGCTGGTGCTAAGGAGGAAATTGACAAGGAGGATTCTGATGGTGAGGTGGTTTGTTTAAGTCAGGCACCCGGGGAGACACCTGTTGTCTGTGGGACGAATATGGCCATTGACATGCCTGGTCAAATTACAAAAAAAATCACCTCTTCGGTGTGGAATTATTTTAAAACAAATGCGGACAACAGGTGTCAAGCCGTGTGTTGCCTTTGTCAAGCTGTAATAAGTAGGGGTAAGGACGTTAACCACCTCGGAACATCCTCCCTTATACGTCACCTGCACCGCATTCATCAGAAGTCATTGACAAGTTCAAAAACTTTAGGTGACAGCGGAAGCAGTCCACTAACAACTAAATCCCTTCCTCTTGTAACCAAGCTCCTGTAAACCACACCACCAACTCCCTCAGTGTCAATTTCCTCCTTACTCAGGAAAGCCAATAGTCCTGCAGGCCATGTCGCTGTCAAGTCTGACGAATCCTCTCCTGCCTGGGATTCCTCCGATGCATCCTTGAGTGTAACGCCTCCTGCTGCTGGCGCTGCTGATGTTGCTGCTGGGAGTCGATCGTCATCCCAGAGGGGAAGTCGGAAGACCACTTGTACTACTTCCAGTAAGCAATTGACTGTCCAACAGTCCTTTGCGAGGAAGATGAAATATCACAGCAGTCATCCTGCTGCAAAGCAGATAACTCAGGCCTTGGCAGCCTGGGCGGTGAGAAACGTGTTTCCGTTATCCACCGTTAATTCACAGGCAACTACAGACTTGATTGAGGTACTGTGTCCCCGGTACCAAATACCATTTAGGTTCCATTTCTCTAGGCAGGCGATACCGAAAATGTACACAGACCTCAGAAAAAGAGTCACCAGTGTCCTAAAAAATGCAGCTGTACCCAATGTCCACTTAATCACGGACATGTGGACAAGTGGAGCAGGGCATACTCAGGACTATATGACTGTGACAGCCCACTGGGTGGATGTATTGCCTCCCGCAGCAAGAACAGCAGCGGCGGCACCAGTAGCAGCATCTCGCAAACGCCAACTCGTTCCTAGGCAGGCTACGCTTTGTATCACCGCTTTCCAGAAGAGGCACACAGCTGACAACCTCTTACGGAAACTGAGGAACATCATCGCAGAATGGCTTAGCCCACTTAGACTCTCCTGGGGATTTTTGACATCGGACAACGCCAGCAATATTGTGTGTGCATTACATCTGGGCAAATTCTAGCACGTCCCATGTTTTGCACATACCTTGAGTTTGGTGGTGCAGAATTATTTAAAAAACGACAGGGGCGTGCAAGAGATGCTGTCGGCGGCCCGAAGAATTGCGGGCCACTTTCAGCATTCAGCCACCACGTGCCGAAGACTGGAGCACCAGCAAACAGTCCAGAACCTGCCCTGCCATCATCTGAAGCAAGAGGTGGTAACAAGGTGGAATTCAACCCTCTATATGCTTCAGAGGATGGAGGAGCAGCAAAAGGCCATTCAAGCCTATACATCTGCCTACGATATAGGTAAAGGAGGGGAATGGACCTGACTCAAGCGCAGTGGAGAATGATTTCAATGTTGTGCAAGGTTCTGCAACCCTTTGAACTTGCCACACGTGAAGTCAGTCAGGTCATTCCCCTCATCAGGCTTTTGCAGAAGAAGCTGGAGACATTGAAGGAGGAGCTAAAACAGAGCGATTCCGCTAGGCATGTGGGACTTGTGGATGGAGCACTTAATTTGCTTAACCAGGATTCACGGGTGGTCAATTTGTTGAAATCAGAGCACTACATTTTGGCCACCGTGCTCGATCCTAGATTTAAAACCTACGTTGGATCTCTCTTTCCGGCAGACACAAGTCTGCAGAGGTTCAAAGACCTGCTGGTGAGAAAATTGTCAAGTCAAGCGGAACGTGACCCGTCAACAGCTCCTCCTTCACATTCTCCCGCAACTTGGGGAGCGAGGAAAAGGCTAAGAATTCCGAGCCCACCCGCTGGTGGTGATGCAGGGCAGTCTGGAGCGAGTGCTGACATCTGGTCCGGACTGAAGGACCTGCCAACGATTACTGACATGTCGTCTACTGTCACTGCATATGATTCTGTCAGCATTGAAAGAATGGTGGAGGATTATATGAGTGACCGCATCCAAGTAGGCACGTCAGACAGTCCGTACGTATACTGGCAGGAAAAAGAGGCAATTTGGAGGCCCTTGCAGAAACTGGCTTTATTTTACCTAAGTTGCCCACCCTCCAATGTGTACTCCGAAAGAGTGTTTAGTGCAGCCGCTCACCTTGTCAGCAATCGGCGTACGAGGTTACTTCCAGAAAATGTGGAGAAGATGATGTTCATCAAAATGAATTATAATCAATTCCTCCGTGGAGACGTTCACCAGCAATTGCCTCCAGAAAGTACACAGGGACCTGAGATGGTGGATTCCAGTGGGGACGAATTAATAATCTGTGAGGAGAGGGATGTACACAGTGAAAGGGGTGAGGAATCGGACAATGAGGAGGAGGTGGACATCTTGCCTCTGTAGAGCCAGTTTGTGCAAGGAGAGATTGAGTGCTTCTTTTTTGGTGGGGGCCCAAACCAACCAGTCATTTCAATCACAGTTGTGTGGCAGACCCTGTCGCTGAAATGATGGGTTTGTTAAAGTGTGCATGCCCTGTTTATACAACATAAGGGTGGGTGGGAGGGCCCAAGGACAATTCCATCTTGCACCTCTTTTTTCTTTCATTTTTCTTTGCATCATGTGCTGTTTGGGGACTATTTTTTTGAAGTGCCATCCTGCCTGACACTGCAGTGCCACTCCTAGATGGGCCAGGTGTTTTTGTCGGCCACTTGTGTCGCTTAGTTTAGCCATCCAGCGACCTTGGTGCACCTCTTTTTTTCTTTGCATCATGTGCTGTTTGGGGACTATTTTTTTTAAAGTGCCATCCTGTCTGACACTGCAGTGTCACTCCTAGATGGGCCAGGTGTTTGTGTTGGCCACTTGGGTCGCTTAGCTTAGTCATCCAGCGACCTCGGTTCAAATTTTAGGACTAAAAATAATATTGTGAGGTGTTCAGAATAGACTGAAAATGAGTGGAAATTATGGTTATTGAGGTTAATAATACTATGGGATCAAAATGACCCCCAAATTCAATGATGTAAGCTGTTTTTGAGGGTTTTTTGTAAAAAAACACCCGAATCCAAAACACACCCGAATCCGACAAAAAAATTTCAGGGAGGTTTTGCCAAAACGCGTCCGAATCCAAAACACGGCCGCGGAACCGAATCCAAAACCAAAACCCGAAAAATGTCCGGTGCACATCACTAATCCTAAGCAGGCTATACTGTATTCGTACAATTCATTATATCAATTGTTGGCTTATTAATTAACAATGATTTGCCCAATATTAGAATGCCGAATACTGTATAATATTTGTTAATTGTATACTGATAATTATATCATGAGTTTGGCAATAGTTCTAAATATCATTCACTACAACATTCCTTCAGCAGTAGCTTCCCTTATTTCAAGCCAGTCAGTGTAATCTCCTATAATAACTCTAGCTATTATGATAAGGTGCCGTGTGGCTACTGGGGAGAGAGTGTCAGCATGTAAATAAATGCTGAGTATTGAGTGAATGATGTGAATATATAGGAATATTTGATAGTTCTCCCACTGTTCTATAAATATTGCACATTTATATATATATCATAATTAGTGCAAACTGTGTATTGTTCATATATATCCACTATAGCAGTTGTATATGTGCATTAAACATATATCTATATAGTAATTAAGTGGGGCTATTAATAAACACAGTTATTTTACTGGAGAGATCACTTTAAGTAGAGAGAGACACATCCTTCCACAATAGTTGCATTTGTTACAATGAATGCTATGTAGCTAATAAGTCACTCCTGCAACAATAGCTTCCTTTATTGTAAACAAGTCAGTGTAATATCCCACAGTAGCTGTTGTTATTATAATAGGATACAGTGTGGCTGCTGGGGAGAGCTTTTCATAAAGAACCACGGAGCATCAAGTGTGTCTCCTTATAAAGAAAAGTACTTATAAGCTCTATAATACAAACTGTGTATTGTGTTCATGTGTCCCCACTATGTTGATTGTATATGTGCATTATAGTAGCAGGTTTTTTGGTGGTTAGACCCATCCATTTTTTGGGGGCTTCATGAGTGGGTGAAGAGATTAATGTCAGCATTGGGGACACTTGTAGAGATTTTAGCAATCATAGTTTTACATGTGTATTGATAAAGTGTTTATTTATCTTAATGAAATGTTGTAAAAGAACAAGCTAAAATAAGTAAGAAACGCAACTCTCTCATTTGAATTGGATGGTACTAGGTCAAATAAATCCAGTATATCCAACACAGAGCTGGAAAATTGACATTACAATACAAAAATTGAAAGATAAATATGATACAGTAGGTTTGTGTAGTGACAAAGGGTGGACTATTAAAGTCAAACGTACAGTATGCATTAAAGGAAGTTAACTAAATCTGTGATATATTACATTGTATATATTGTTATGAAAACACATATTTGTGAACATTAAATGAGGCTCTTAGTCTGTATATTTAGATAGAAATTAAAACAAAAATGAAGCAATAAAACTGCCTTACTTCCTGTATGCAGACAAAACAGATGTTCCCTGGATCGCATCTGCTGCATCCCATAATCCTCTATAGTATCTAAGGTACTGTTCTCTATTCCACCCACCTGCCTCTAATGGGCTCTTGTTCATCAGTACAGACTCTTACCCTGGACTTTAATCCACCACCTTTTGTTCACCCAGCTCTTATTCTCCTTACATGACTCTCAAACACTCCGCTGACTTCTCAGTAGGCCTTTTTCCACCTTAGATATTACCAAATTTAACAATATGTTCCTTCTCCTCATTATTCTGCAGTTTTAGCATCTGATTAACATCATTGAACACTCACATGGAAACACAACCATTTGAACTCATCTGCTTGATATCTACTGTATAATATTTTCTTGTATTTATTGTTAATTTGCCAATGTCATTCATTTTACTGCTTTTCCACTCTGATTCTTTGAACTGCTGTCAACTTGCTTAAACTGCAGTGTCACTCTGACACTGATAACTGTCCTTATCAATGTGACACTCACCTAATACCTATAATTCTGTTATAGTTTATCTACCTTGTTCCACTATTTTAATCATATGACCTGCCCTCTCTCATCATAGAGGAGTACAGCATCATGAATGATGATTCCTCTGACCCTGCTGCCTGCAAATTTGTTCTTTTCCTTGTTTGGCATTTTTTTTACTATTTATTTGTAACAGTGGAGAGCAAACATATACAACATAAGCGAAGGCAAAGTGTACAATATCAGATTACAACAGCCTGTTCCATGAATTGCTATACATTAAAGTACATATCAAACTGAAAAAATGTCAAGTCCACTTATTTTTCATTTTTTGTGGAAAAATTAACAAAAATTGGTAATATTAGGGAGAAAGGTGAGGAAATGAGGGGGAGGATTGGGGGATGTAAGATAGAAGTAGGGGGGGGAGCAATACTGCTACAACCTGAGTCATATAGGATAAGGCAAAATAAATGAGCTGGGATGGGTTCCAATCTTACTACAATAGAGGGGTTTGAAATTAAATGTGAATTAGATTCTATAAGGTACCCGGCATTTGTCTATGAAAATATATGAACCATGGTCTCTAAGTATCTATGAATTTGTCCACTGAATCACGGAGCAAGGCAGTAATGTACTCCATTGATGCGACAAACCAAATCTTATTGATTACAGCTTGTAGGGAAGGAGCTACAGGGTGTTTCCAATGTGTTGCAATTAAATACTTGGCGACATTAAGGATGTGAGTGCATAGTCTACTCTAGGGTCCGGAAATCTTTTCCAACGGTTTACATAGTAAAGCATGTAAAGGGCTGATAGGAATAGGAAAGTGGAGAATATCACCTATAAGTGTAATAATGCTGTTCCAGTAAGAGCTAATTAAAGGGCAATCCCACCACACATGTAAGAAAGAGCCCTTGGATCCACAATGTCTCCAGCATAAATCTGAACTTGAAGGGAAAATATGATGTAGGTGTACCAGCTCCATATACCACCTTGAGTAGACTTTGAAGGTGTTGTCCTTAAAATTCATGTTGATAGATGATTTGGCAATCGAGCACCTGACTTCCAACTACTCCTCCTCCTCCTCCTCCAAAGTTATGCCTAAATCCTTTTCCCAGGCCAATTCAAATGATTCTCTGGGAGATGAGGAGCAGGCAAGAAGAGAGTACAAAATGGATATCATTCCTCTACACCCTGGGGCATAAATACATAATCATTCAAATGGGTTTGGGCATCTAAGTTTACTGGACTTACTAAAGGAGTGCACAAAACTGGAAATCTGCAATTAATCAAAGTACCTGGTGTCCTGTATACCGTATTTCTCACTCAATGCAGAAAAAGATTGTGGAGCAAACTCTCCAGTTATATATAGAAGCCTAGTTATGCCCGCTGCAACCCTTGGGTGCATGTAAGAAGACACACAACCCACAGGGAAATATGAATGACGCCATAGAGGGGTCAGAGGAGAAGTATATGATGCTAAATTGAGTTTCTTATTCAAACTAACCCAAACCTTCAGAACAGAATGGACACAAGGGGGTATATTTACTAAGCTCCCGATTTTGACCGAGATGCCGTTTTTTCTTCAAAGTGTCATCTCGGTTAATCTCGGTCATTTACTAAACACTAATCACAGCAGTGATGAGGGCATTCGTAATTTTTTGCTAGTTCAGGTAAAAAATTACGAATGAATACACCATCGGTCAAATTACGCCTGTTTAGATATGAATCTCGGTCATTTACTAAGAAGTGCAAAGCAAAAAAACACAAAACACTGCCGTGAAAAATTACAACTCGTAAAAAAGTCCTAAAAAAAAACAGACCTGCTTTTTTTTTCCGTGATTTGAGATGCATGCAGGGATCCATGAGATCCGTGCATGTATATCAGTGGGAAGGGGTGGGAAAGTGCTTATTTTTGCCAAAAAAATTGCGTGGGGTCCCCCCTCCTAAGCATAACCAGCCTCGGGCTCTTTGAGCCGATCCTGGTTGCAGAAATATGGGGGAAAAAATGACAGGGGTTCCCCCATATTTAAGCAACCAGCATCGGGCTCTGCGCCTGGTCCTGGTTCCAAAAATACGGGGGACAAAAAGAGTAGGGGTCCCCCGTATTTTTAAAACCAGCACCGGGCTCCACTAGCTGGACAGATAATGCCACAGCCGGGGGTCACTTTTATACAGCGCCCTGCGGCCGTGGCATCAAAAATCCAACTAGTCACCCCTGGCCGGGGTACCCTGGGGGAGTGGGAACCCCTTCAATCAAGGGGTCCCCCCCCCCCAGCCACCCAAGGGCCAGGGGTGAAGCCCGAGGCTGTCCCCCCCCATCCAATGGGCTGCGGATGGGAGGGCTGATAGCCTTTGTTGTAAAATAAAAGATATTGTTTTTAGTAGCAGTACTACAAGTCCCAGCAAGCCTCCCCCGCATGCTGGTACTTGGAGAACCACAAGTACCAGCATGCGGCGGAAAAACGGGCCCGCTGGTACCTGTAGTACTACCACTAAAAAAATACCCAAAAAAACACAAGACACACACACCGTGAAAGTATAATTTTATTACATACATACACACATACATACATACTTACCTTATGTTCTCACGCAGGTCGGTCCTCTTCTCCAGTAGAATCCAAGGGCTACCTGTTGAAGAAATTCTACTCACCAGATCCATGGGTCCAGGCTCCTCGGCAAATCCAGGGTTAATCCACGTACTTGAATAAATAAAAAAAAACGGTGTCCCGACCACGAACTGAAAGGGGACCCATGTTTGCACATGGGTCACCTTCCCACGAATGCCAGAAACCCACTTTGACTTCTGTCTAAGTGGGTTTCTTCAGCCAATCAGGGAGTGCCACGTTGTAGCACTCTCCTGATCAGCTGTGTGCTGCTGTCCTCACTGACAGGCGGCACACGGCAGTGTTACAATGTAGCGCCTATGCGCTCCATTGTAACCAATGCTGGGAACTTTCTGCTCAGCGGTGACGTCACTTTAGGTCAACCGCAGGGCAGAAAGTTCCCATCATTGGTTACAATGTAGCGCATAGGCGCTACATTGTAACACTGCCGCGTGCTGCCTGTCAGTGAGGACAGCAGCACACTGCTGATCAGGAGAGTGCTACAACGTGGCACTCCCTGATTGGCTGAAGAAACCCACTTAGACAGAAGTCAAAGTGGGTTTCTGGCATTCGTGGGAAGGTGACCCATGTGCAAACATGGGTCCCCTTTCAGTTCGTGGTCGGGACACCGTTTTTTTTTATTTATTCAAGTACGTGGATTAACCCTGGATTTGCCGAGGAGCCTGGACCCATGGATCTGGTGAGTAGAATTTCTTCAACAGGTAGCCCTTGGATTCTACTGGAGAAGAGGACCGACCTGCGTGAGAACATAAGGTAAGTATGTATGTATGTGTGTATGTATGTAATAAAATTATACTTTCACGGTGTGTGTGTCTTGTGTTTTTTTGGGTATTTTTTTAGTGGTAGTACTACAGGTACCAGCGGGCCCGTTTTTCCGCCGCATGCTGGTACTTGTGGTTCTCCAAGTACCAGCATGCGGGGGAGGCTTGCTGGGACTTGTAGTACTGCTACTAAAAACAATATCTTTTCATTATCACAAATGGCTATCAGCCTCCCCATCCGCAGCCCATTGGATGGGGGGGGACAGCCTCGGGCTTCACCCCTGGCCCTTGGGTGGCTGGGGGGGGGGGACCCCTTGATTGAAGGGGTCCCCACTCCCCCAGGGTACCCCGGCCAGGGGTGACTAGTTGGATTTTTGATGCCACGGCCGCAGGGCACTGTATAAAAGTGACCCCCGGCTGTGGCATTATCTGTCCAGCTAGTGGAGCCCGGTGCTGGTTTTAAAAATACGGGGGACCCCTACTCTTTTTGTCCCCCGTATTTTTGGAACCAGGACCAGGCGCAGAGCCCGATGCTGGTTGCTTAAATATGGGGGAACCCCTGTCAATTTTTTCCCCATATTTCTGCAACCAGGATCGGCTCAAAGAGCCCGAGGCTGGTTATGCTTAGGAGGGGGGACCGCACGCATTTTTTTTGGGGATTTTACATTGTTTAATTAAAAAAAAAAAAAATAAGAACCCCAGCACGGATCACACAGATCCGGCCGAGATTGATTGTAAAAAAAAACGGCAGTGTTTTGCTAATCACTGCCGTAAAAATAGGTAAAAAAAAACGAATGACATCGACATCGGAAGCCAAGAAAAATACGAATACGACAGCTTAGTAAATCCATCGTAATCAATTCAAAAAGTTGCAGTTTTACACTGTCGATGTCATTCGTGATTGAACTTTGACCTATTTTCGGAAATTACGAATCTTAGTAAATATACCCCAAGGAGTATTATGTACAGAGGCTGGTCTCAAGTGATGGGGGAGCCATGGAAGAAAACTAACAGAGGAATTATCAATGAGGTCACTCTCCAGGAACACCCATTTCCTGCAATCCTCAGGCGTATGCCAGGCTACAATGTGGCTCAGTTGTGTAGCTTGAAAATACACTTCAAATGTGGGGAGACCTAAGCCCCCTGCAGATGTTGATTTAGAAATACATGCTGTCCATAGTCTGGGCTTTTTGTTCGACCATATAAATTTACTATACATAGATTGCACGGTACAGATATATGAGGTTGGGACTACAATGGGAACGGTTTGGAACAAATAAAGCAGCCGTGGCAGAATATTCATTTTGACTGAATTAATTCTACCAATGCATAAAATACACAGGGGATCCAATTTAGCAAGATCATTTCTAATATTTTGCAATAGCAGGAGAAATTTGGCCTTGAATAGCTGGTCATAATGCTTTGTGATCTGGATTCCTAAATATTTAATGGACGTAAGCTGCCAGATGTAATCAAAATGTATTTCTAGAAACGTCATAGTATCAGTGGGGAGGTGAAACGCTAGTGCCTCAGATTTAGTGCTATTAACCCTGTGTCCTGACATACTTCCAAACAAAGAAAGTTTGGCCTGCAAGTTAGGGAGAGAAGTCAAAAAGGAAGACAAAGAAAGCAATACATCATCTGCAAAAAGAGATATTTTATATTGAGAGCCTCGAACAGAAATCCCTTTGACATTGGGGTTCCTCCTAAAATGAGCCCCCAATGATTCAATACTAAGGGCATATAGCAGAGGCAATAGAGGACACCCTTGCCTGGTGCAATTATCTAAACTAAACGTGGGGAAGAAAGCCCATTTGTGGAGACAGACACTGTAGGGATGTGATACAGGGCATGCACTGTATACAAAAAGATACTGCAGAAGCCATAGGATCTCAGGGTTTGAAACATAAAATTCCAAGACAGGCGATCAAAGGCCTTCTCTGCGTCCAATGATAAAAGGATTGATGGCATTTTGTGTTTATTAATAAACGAGATCAAGTTGATCATCCGCCTCGTGTTGTCGAGGGCCTGTCTAGTGGGGAAAAAGCCCACTTGATCAGCATCAATTAGTTGGACCAAATATGCATTCAACATGAGTGCCAGAATCTTTGCGAATAACTTAATGTGTGCATTAAGAAGTGAAATAGGCCTATAACTCGTCAAGTAGTTGGGTCCTTTCCCGGCTTGAGTAATATGTTTGCTGATTTTAAGGAATCTGCGTGGAAACGTTCCCCCAACATTACTTTATTAAAAACAGCGAACAGACGGGGGGCCAATAAATCCAAAAAATAATTATAATATATCATGGGGAAACCATCTGGGTGCTTTGGATGGTTTCTGAGTTTTAAAGGCAGCATCGAATTCCTCAGCTGAGATGGGTGAGTTTAATTTGCTAATAGCAGGCTCTGAAAGTTTAGGGAGATTGCAGGCATCTAAATATTCTAGAGCTACCGCTGATGGTAGATTGGGGTTTACCACAGGTTCTACAAGGTTGTATAGAGATTTATAATAATTGTAGAAGGATTTGTTAATGGAACCCAGATCGCAACTAAGGGCATTTGAGTCGTTTCTGAGTGCCAAGATAGTTTGAGACACTTTTTTTGCTCTAAGATTGGCTGCCAAAAGAGAATAAATATTGTTACTTTTCTTTAATAGAACTTTTGATTCATGTATCTAAGGGATTTCTTTGTATGTTCTGCAAGAAGGAATTGAAGTTCACCTCTGATACCTTGAATCCGACTAAGGACATGGAGGGAATGGGATTGTTTATGAGTTTGCTCAAGTTGTGTCAGTTGAGAGGCGAGAGTGACAATCCTCTCAATCTGTTGCTTTTTCTATGTGTGGCATATGTAATCATCATCCCTCTAATAAAGGTATTATGTGCTTCCCAGATTGTTGGAAGAGGGACATCATCAGTGACATTGGTGTTGAAATAATCTTCTATTTGGGACCTGATGTGGTCCTTAAAATGAGGGATACAGAGAAGAGTTTCATTCAACCTCCATGTGGGGCGGCCGCCCAGAGAGTCTAAAGGATTGATGGATGCCAAAACTATTGAGTGGTCAGACCAAACATTAATAATAATGTTCACCTTTAATAATGTTTGCAGTAACCTGCTACAACCAAGAATCATGTCAATTTGTGAATAAGAGCCATGGGTTTAGAGAAAAATGTGTAATCCCTGGAAGTCGGGTAATGTGCTCACTATGTGTCAATGAGGCCAGCCTCGGCCATGTGTCTCTTAAGATTTCCCTGGGTTTGGCGATGAATAGGAGAGTGGCGTGTGGGAATTCTTTCTTTTCGATTTCTCACAGGATATCCTCATACATGCAAGAAAAAACAAATATACACCGAGATCCTCATGTATTACTTCCAGATGATTTCCACAATCACTTTTTTTGTTGTTTTTTGTTGTTAGTCCCCTTGGGAAGTGTGTAATATATCGGGGAGAGCCCCCTTCCAGTGAAGTTACACAAATATATATTACCAAGCATATGATCTTATAAACCAGTGCTGAAATATCGTTTTGCACAAAATCCCATAGGGTGATTTCAATTTAACGGGGAGATTCCCCCTTCCCAAACACTTACACAGATACAGGAATGATACGCATATGAAACAAAATCCCTGTGAAGGGTGCTCTGTCACCAAGTGAGGAAGAGATGTCGGGGTTGCCCCCTACGTATGGCACTCACAATTAGTTGGTATATCACATGCGTATAAGGTAGGTCTTTCTTATCCACTCCTTATCTACAGCCACACACTTTTTCTCCAAAAAAGAATTGGAGAAGATGTTGGAGTATAAAAAGACTTTTTTTTATATCAAACAAGACATCAATTAAAAACAATGGTGTTCATACCCAGGAAAGCTGGAAGAGAAATAGATGGTATACAGAAAAAACGGGGCCCCGTTAGTCTGATCTCCTCCAGGTCTCCCACGGGTTGATTTCTCCAGTACAGGTCTCCCCACCAACGCGTTTCGGCCCTTACTAGGGTCTTTATCAAGGTATGAGAAATCCCTGCAATGCATTCCTTATATACTATCCTAATCCTATATGGATCACAGGTGTGTTGTTTGAGGGAACATTTACTCAGAACCTGTGTAATACACTTCCCTTAAGAAATTAAGAGAAGTGTATATTCATTTGTGAGCGCCTGAGCGCAATATTTTGTCTTGTTTTTTTGGGCATATTGTTTGGTTCTGGAACTGTTTGTGATTCCATTTTCAAAATATTTCTTAGGCTGCTTCATAGTAGTGCACAGAGGCACCTCAATACTATTGTTTTAGGAGAGTGGCGTGGGCTACTTCTATCTAAGTCTGGCAAATTACAGAATTGAAGTCCCCACCCATCAAAAGAATGCCTCTGCTAAGGGATTGTATTTTGACTTGCATTAAAGGCATACAGGTTCACCAATATCATAATCTGGGGACCCAATTGACAAACCAAAATGATGTACCGCCCATCCTTATCTACTTTAGTAGAGAATATCTGGGAGGGGAAGTGCCTAGAATCTAATGAGGGATGAGATCCTTTTTTTAAATTAGTTTCCTGAAGAAACACAATGTCCCTGTGATGGGTGTTAAGTTTTTTTTTATATAAGATTGAGCATTTGTAGGGTGTTTTCAGTCCCTTAACATTCATAGAGAGCATATGGAAAGACATATTGACAGATGTAATACTCATGGACTGTATTTTACTCAAATTCTAAAAGCAATATTCTGGAGATGCAAGTAAGGAGCGGTATTGAAACTGGGGAGTTAATGTTAGAGTGGGGGGGGGGGAGAATACGAACAAATTATCTTTTCACCAAAGAGGAGTAAGTTCACATAAGATGGGTCCTACAGGGGGAGGGGAAACAGATTTGCTCTATGTAAAAGCAAACCTTAAGGACCCAGGTTTAGTACTATACTAAATATACTAGGGCTATACTTAAAATATATTGAGTCAGAAAAAAAACAACAACACAGAGAGCAAAGGGAGCAGGGTAGCTCTCAAGTAGGTCCCAATTGTATGGGGGGTAGCACAGTATAAGTGGACAGGGTACTAGGAACTATCCACCTGGAACCAGAGTGAATCGGTTACAATAGAAAACTACCCATCATTGGTCATGAAAGGCAGCTTCAAGAAAAAAAATAAAAAAAATATCTAAGTAACATTACAATAACAATACAATAACAATAAAACAGTAACTGTAGGTGTAATAACACGACCTGGCAATATAAGTAAAGAAAGTATACAGAAATGCATCCCTTCAACATTGTATAACCCAGTCTCAGAAGACAGTTGGAGAATAATGGTAAAAGAGCATGAATACAATATTGATATGAGGTACAAGCACTGGAATAAGCAAGAAGTCCAAGAGTCCCGGACAAAGCATGACATATACTGTGAAAGAGACCAACATAAACATAAAGTGGGACCTGAGGTTACCTGCAGAATAGCCACAATTAAGGCCTGGTCGGACTACCAGAGGAGGAACTGACCCTGGTCACAGAAAGCTGGAGTCTGCGGATTAGGTCTGACCCTTCCTTAGAATCCCTCATGTACACAGGGCAACCTTTCACATCGACTATTAGGCGGAATTGGAATCCACACTAGTATTTGTATTCATTATCACAGAGATTTTTTGTGGTGCTTAAGGATGGTGGAGGGAGCCAAATCTTGGAAAATCTGTAGGTGGGATCCCTCGAAGAGTATGCGTGACATTGATCTGCTAGAATTTGATACTTCTTCTTTAGTCTTAAACAACAAGAATTTCAGCACCACATCCCTGAGGGGGTAATTATCTCTAGGTTATGGCCAGAGTGCTCTATGGCACGTTCAATATGACTTGGTTGATCCTCGAGGGCAGGGACTAGAATCTGAAATAAGCAAATCAGGTATGGTACAAGGACTTGAGGAGGGACTGATTCCAGACATTCCAATGGCGAAGATTACATCTTTTTTCCCTATTTTCGAGATCCTTGATTTTGTCACAAAGAAATTCCATATCACGGTAGCGATAGTAAATGTCCCGTGAGGTTTCTAACAGACCTTTTTGAGTTGGATTCCACTTCAGATTACACAGCGGCAGTGCAGCAGGAATGAGAGGTCAATTCACTGCATAAGTCGGCAAACAATTGCTGGAAGTTGGAGGTAAAGGTTTTATTCAGGTCTGTCATCATGGCCTGGGTATCATTTTTAGTTGCAAAAGAGTCCCCTAATGGAATATCTGCACTGGAAGAGACTTCCGGGGAAACAGGCGCTGAGTCGGAGGAGGGATGCAATGTCATTCGGGAGAGGTGCTGCATATTTCCCTGTTGTTTTTTTTTGTTTTTTGCTCCTTTGTTGTTGTTTTTGGACATAGTGAGGCGAGTCCAATGAAGTCGTATTAAACGGGTGAGGCAGTACACATTCTGGGTGAACAATAAGGGGTGTGATTTCAGAACATACTGTATCAAGGATGGTCAGTCCCCTTGAGGTGAGAAACGCTACCGGTGTTAGGAATTGGGGGTGCAGTAAGGGAGACAATAGAGAAGTTGTTGCATGAAGGTTATGTAAATGTTTGATACAGAACAATGAAGTATGGGCTCCCAAACTACACAGTGAATAGAGGGTGAAATCTACTGCAAATGCAATGCTCTGTTTGCATAAAGCACTATACTGACAGAAGTCTGATATCGAGCCCCAGGCCGTGCCCATATGGCCATTAATGTTCCATATAAAGGAAGGAACATATATGGTGCTTCCAGGGGCCACATATAGATGCAGTCAGGAGCTGACGGTGGATGGGGAGAGAAAACACAGAACCCGATAGCAGCACTAAAGTGGAACAAAGGACCTGGGTTACAAAGCTGTGTGTGACGCTATAGGAGAGGAGAAAACAATGCACTTACCCTCGGCCATGCTGCGTGCACACTGAGGTAGGGTGAAAAAGAGACAGTATTCCTCAACGAGCAGAGTGAGAACGGCTACCTCCGGCTGCTGCCTCCCTCCGGTTCTTCCTGGGTACCCGAGAAGCTCCACACAGGACGCAGGAGAGCACTTAAGATGGCCGCCATCCACTCCAAGCAGCCAGGCACTGTGGATGAAGTGGAGAACAAGCGTGCTTCTGGGCTTCACGCACTAGGCAGCTTCTGGAGGACCACAACAAGGTGCCAGACAGGATCTGCTGTAACCAGGGAAGAGGCATCTGATCCAGACTTCAGCCAATCCACAGCCCCAGTGGCAAGCAGGTAAATTTGGGTCCAAGCACGTACCAGGTGAGCAGGCCGCAACCCGCGAGTATGGGAGATTTTGTTCCCCTGCTCCACAGCTGATGCCTACTGGTACTGGTCACTAGCACCAGACAGGGGCTAACACTTTAGGGACATAAGAAAGTGTGGTGGGGTTAATAAAGTCGGGTATAACATTGTCCCAGTGGGAGCCCTCCAGAGATGCATCTGTCCAGCTCACTGGCTAAGCCACGCCCCCAAGTTGTCCTTGTTTGTCATCTTTAAAGGACCTTCTACTACTTTTCCTACTGTTGAAGTCTGTTCCCCTTCTCTCCCCTCATTTATCTTCCAGCTTCACTATTATGGACTTTCGGCTTAGGGCCTGTGGACTGGACTGATGAGTTATATTTGAAGCAGGGGGAATGGTAAGTTGTTTATTCATGAATCAGCTAAACACATTGAAGTAACTTAGTGTCATGAGGGAGGTCAACGAACACTGTTAAACTTAAGTCTGCTCCTGGAACCAATTGAGAGGAACTCAACCCCAGGACCATGGGGCCAACACTTACTGTAAGAATTCAGGAACAGAACAGAGGGTAAACTTGTAATAAATATCCCACCAAGAATCCACTGATAATGAGTCAACTCAAATACTTGAGCTAGGTGCATGGAATCTAAACCCACAGAGATGGGCAAAGATACAGTACCCAATCCCAGCAAATGGAATAGACTAAACCACTGGAGACCCAGGGGGTAATTCAGACCTGATTGCTAGCAAGCGATTTTGGCACTGCTGCGATCAGATAGCCTACAGGGGGAGTGTATTTTAGCTGTGCAAGTGTGCGAACGCATGTGTAGCAGAGCTGTACAAACAGATCTTGTGCACTCTCTGCACAGCCCAGGACTTACACAGCCACTGCGATCACATCAGCCTGCAGCCAAGCCTGCATTTTTCCAACCACTCCCTGAAAACGGTCAATTGCCACCCACAAATTTTCTCTTCCTTTCAATCTCTTTGTGAACGCCCGTGCTAATGGATTCTTCACACAAACCCATCGCTGAGTGGTGACCCGCTTTGTACCCATGCGATGCGCCTGCTGTTTAGACCTGATCGCCTGCTGTGAGAAAATGCAGCCTAGTGATCAGGTCTGAATTACTTCCCCCCAGAGCGTACCCCAATACTCAGAGAGAGGACCCTTAGATAAGAACCACCATAGATGGTCACAGCGAAGATATCACAAATAGAGGGTCCTTGAAATAGTCTTGGAGATATGGTGCTAAGAATGCAGCAACAGTAATGCAGTCTGAAGTACAGTATCAATAATAGCAAAAGTTCACTTGAACATGCAATGAGCAGATAAGTTGCAATAACAGACTTGCATGAAGTCACTCAATAAATTGGTCTGAAGACTTGACACTTGGAAGCACTATAACAGTCAATACTATAGACAGGATACCTTAGGATACTGAAGCAGTAACGCAGACTGGAAATATGCAGACTGAACTAAACTGGAGACGGAATGGATGAAACAGGCTGATGATATTTATCCTGAACCGGACTGGAATCAGACTGGAGACACAGGCTGAAGATATAGAGGCTGGACTGGAGTGGAATCAGACAGAACACAGGCTGAACTGGACTGGACCCAGAGATGTACAGGAGGTTGATGTGGACAGGAGCTTAAGAGAGACAAGAGTTTCAACTGGACTGGAACTGGAGAATTGCAGCAGCAATAAGCATAAGCTGTAACATGCAGACTGGACATGGGAGATTAGTAATGTACTGCAGAGTAGATAGGATAACACCCATGCATCAGGATGGAGGTAGCTAGTATACAGTAGGTCTCAGTGGCAGGAGCACAGATCCAGGTAGCAGTCTGGGGACTGAAGAGTAAACTCACAGAGAGAAATGTTCTTGGTTGTTCCAACTTTGCTAGAGACAGGTGCAGATTTAAATCCGGAACACTTGTAGGGAATAGGCTGAGGCAGTCATATGAGCACAGTAGACAGAAAGTGAGTGGATGTTAGTGTTCAGATGATCAGAACCATCATGGCTGCACCCATGAACCTTAGAGAAGCATTGACATAATCCTCAAACAGTGTGGCTTACCTTAATATAGCACCACCAATCTGGATATGAGTGACTTCGGACCCTATTCAGTTTGCGTAGCTGATTTTGCTAAAAAGCATAATCTGCTACTCAGTACAATCACATGCTTGGGGCCGCCCAGGATCCCAAATCCTGCCCAGCGTTGCAATTGCAATCTAATTGCAATAGCATCACTGACCATGGAGTTACGGATGCCCTCTTGCATATGCAGCATGGCTGCATATGCAGCCACACCGCTGCCATTTTCTTCATCGGAGCAGCTGCATATGACATCACATAGCCACCCTGAAAATGGTCCAGCCATGCCTGCATTGGCTGGACCACTCCCCTACAACACCGTAAAGCCGCCGCCCACCGCTGTCAATCAAAATGAGATTGCATAGGGGCGTGGCCTGGCTGCTGACACGACCACATGGGCATCAGTGGAGCTCCTAACTTCACCCCACCTTGCACCCCATAAACACCCACCTCTCCCAGGCATTTACCCCTCCATCCCTGTCACTGATCTCCCTGACCCCCCCTGAGCACTCTCCTGCCTGGCGCCTCCGCACTGCTCTCCAGCCTGGAACCTCCGGCGGAACATGGCCTACCCCCCTCCTGCAGCCGGGACCTCCAGTTTACCAGGCACCCGCTGCGGTCTTCCGGAGTGGAGTGAAGGCGGCAAATGGGCCTATGGATGCTCGCATGGCACCCTGCTGCACCAGCTACTGATACTTCCGGCCTCAACGGACCCCGCCACCCCTGCTGCAACTCTCCCCAGGTGCATACCTTCCCTGCTGTGCCCGGAGGACTCGTCCATCCTGGTGCCCTGTGAGACGGCTGCCATAGTAGATCTCCCCCCTGCCTTCTGAGCTGCAGTAGTCCTGGTCACTGGCTGGACCATGGATGGACTCCCCCTGCCCTGTGTGCTCCCTGAACTGCCCCAGGATGGGGGTGAGTACCCAAACAAGTGGCCCATATATATATATATATATATATACTTTTTTTTTCATTGACTCCCCAATGACTCTCCCCTTAACATCCTAGCTCTCCCCTCTTGGCCCTGAGCTGTGCTACTGGAGCAACCCATCTACCTACTCCTTTGTCATTTATTAACGCCTTCTACATCCTCACAAGATGCCTAAAGGAGGTTAAAAGTCCCGGGGAGCTGACCTCACACCCTTCCTTACTAAAAAAGGCACCCCTGCCAAATCTAGACCTGATACTCCCGACCATTCTCACGAACTCTCCAACTCCGAATCTGAAGTTGATGATCTCGCACCCATTACGCGGTGAGACTTTCTCTCCCTTCTCAATTAAGTCAGGGATGTTAAGACTTCTGTCCAAGCCCTCCGCTTGCTGAAGACCGACATTCCAGAAATTGGTTCCAGAACTGATCAACTTGAGAAGCGAGTCGAGGAGGTGGTGACGTTTCAACAATCCGTCGAGACCGACTTCCTTCAGATGCGCCAAGATATCTCCCAACTACAGGACAATCATGAGGACAAGGATAATAGGGCAAGAAGAAACAACTTGAGGATACAGGGTGTCCCAGAAGATGTAGAAACCACCCACCTTGAACTATACCTCAAACGTCTCTTTTCCCAGCTCTCCCCTGATACCCCCAAAGACCACCTTCTTCTAGACAGTGCTCATTGTGCACTTCGTCCTCGCTCACAGGATTCTTCCCGACTCAGAGACGTTATCCTCAGAATGCATTACTTCACTGCGAAAGAGGCCATTATGAAGAAGGAATTGTCAAAATGGGGTTGAGGTAGAAAAATGCGCTGTATAGACTTTAGCTGGCCTAGGGGTGGTCACAGGGCTCCCCTGTTGAGCCCAAAAATAGAAATGGATATATGCATTACAGAAAGAGGACTACTCCTGATTGGCGCTTGTCAGATAACACCCACATAAAACATTATGATTGAGCCATGATTGGTAGGAAATAAGGTATGTGTCTAGTGTTATGTAAAAACAATCTCTGTTTTAATTTAAACAAACACTTAAAATCAAAACACATATAAAATGGAAGTAGATAACACAGAGAATCCTACCAAGATGGTGGCCGGAGCCGCAGGTGTTATATGCAAGGTATACCCGGGAAAGATACCCTGCATAAGGCTCCGGAAGGCGAGATTTTCCCTGTGGTATAAACTGAGTCCAAAAACGTCCTTGGAAGTCCAGAGCACTGGTAGGCAGACACCAACGCGTTTCGGGACATCAAAGTCCCTTTTTCAAGGTAGTATGTCTCCAGTGCTAACTTAGTGTCTTTATATAAGGTGTGCAATTAGTGAAATGGCCTCCTGCAAAGCACTTCCTGTCCGCCGATTACCGGAACCGGAAGTGACACTCCTGTGCGTTCCACCAGCCGACCGGAAGTGATCTTGCGTCCGCCGGCCCCGGAAATGACGTTTTTTGTAAAAAAAAAAAAAATTTTTTTTCCTTCTTTTCCTTTTCTTCCTTCCATTAGTGTGTCCATAGAAGTTGCTGAATTGAAAGTTCCAAATACAACTTATTGTAGATGTTCATCTTGGTATTGGCCTCAGTACCGGTACATAGAAAAAATAGAAATAGAGATAATGAGCAAACAATAAAGTTATCAAAAGGGGAGCTAAAAATGAATTAAGGAATTTTAATCTTTAGAGGAACCATTTGATTTCAAAATCCCTGTTTAGACCAGTGGGAAAGAGAGTTTGTAAATTAAATATGGTTTTCATTTCGGCTTTCGCGAGATTTGTCTCCAAATTGTGGTTCTTCCACGTGGCTTTAATGTGGCGCAGACCTATAAAGTTGGAAATGGAGTTTGTGGAACATTGATGTTCAATTCTAAAATGTTCTGACAGGTGGTGAGTTGTAAGACCTTTTTTGATGTTCCGCAAATGTTCCCCTATTCTGGTTTTTAATGATCTCGACGTCCTGCCGACATATGTTTTCCCACATTTACATGTAATCATATAGACTACGTTGGTGGTGTTGCAGGTAATGAAGTCACGAATTTTCATCTTGGTGCCATTGACTTTGACTTCAGTAAATTTGGATTTTTCAGATTTGATGTTTCTACACCCAATACATGTCCCACATCGGTGGAAACCAGATGTTCTTATGGGATTTGATGTTTTAAAGGGTAGCGCACTTCTCACCAAATGGTTTCTTAAATTCGGAGCCTTGCGATAAACAAATTTTGGTGCAGATGGAATGATTTTCTTCAGGATAGGGTCACCTTGCAATATGTGCCAATGTTTTTTTATGACTTGTTCGAATAGTTTGTGGTCTGAATCAAAAGTGGAAAAGAATGCCAGCTGTGTCTCCTTGAGGGCATTCGGGGGCTTTATCTGGTCCTCTATTAATGTAGATCTTTCTATTGACATCGTTTGTTGTGCAGATTGTTCTATATCTTCTGATTTATATCCCTTCTCCAAGAACAACTTTTTGAGACTCTGTATTTGGGATTCACACATGGGAAGTTCACTGCAGTTTCTTCTTGCTCTTATGAACTGCCCCTTGGGGATCCCTTTCAACCAATTGATATGATGTTCACTGTTTATTGCTATGTAGTTCTGCGTATCAGTAGGTTTGTGATATGTCCTAGTGTGAACTGATCCAGTTTTGATGTAAATTTGAAGGTCCAAGAAATTGATTTCGTTTTGACTGATTGAAAAAGTAAATAATATATTGTTGTCATTGTTGTTCAGAGATGTACAAAAAGATTCAAGTTCTTCTCTTTCTCCCGTCCAAGTGAAAATTACATCATCAATATATCGACCCCAATCGTTAAGTTGTTCACCCCAAGTTACGCTTGGGTAGATGGTGATGGATTCCCAATAAGCCATAAACAGGTTGGCGTAACTTGGGGCAAATCGAGTGCCCATAGCGGTGCCTTTGCTTTGAAGAAAGTATTCTCCATTGAAGAAGAAGTTATTCATGAGGATGAAGTTGATGGCTTCTAAAATGAAACTTTTCCTTTCTTCCGTGTATTGGGTCTGGTCAAGGAACCACTTAATTGCTTTGAGGCCATCCTCATGCTTGATGATGGTGTAAAGTGAACAGACATCAGCTGTTACCAGAAAGGTGTTCACTTTCCAATTGATCCTTTGTACTCTCCTAATTGCGTCTCTGGTGTCTTTAATGAAGGAAGGGGTTTGAATAACAGAGGGTTGTAATAAACGATCTACCATTGCTGATAGATTAGATGTTAAGCTGCCCGTTCCGGTAATTATAGGTCGTCCGGGAGGTGTAGTGAGGCTCTTGTGTACTTTTGGCAGGACGTAGATGGTGGGTGTAACAGGATTCTCTATGTTGAGGTATTCAAATTCGCCCTTGGATATGCCACCAGATTCTAGATGTTTGTTAAGAAGTTTCTCAAAATTGTTCTTGATTCGTATGGATGGGTCAGTTTTTAATTTTTGATATGTTGTTGTGTCGAATAATTGTCTCATGATTTCTTGAATGTAATCAGACAAATTAAGGATGGCCACACCCCCACCCTTATCACAGGGTTTTATGACGATAGATTCATCTTTACTTAAAGTGGTGATTGCTTGTCGCTCTTTCCGACTGAGGTTCCAGCGTGGATAACGTTTCTTGGTTTCTATTTTCCGGAACTCTTCGGTGGTTAATTTTTGAAATGTATCTATAAAGCTCCCTTTAATATGGGCCGGATAGAATGTGGATTTCTTCTTGAAGAGTGGTATTTCTTCTTGATCTTGGTGAGATTCTTGTGTGTTTTCTGATTTCTTCATCTCAAAAAATTTTTTGAGGGTTACCTTCCTTGTGAATTTTTCCAGATCAATATATTTGTCAAAGGCCTTTGATGATGTGGTGGGGGCATATTTTAGGCCTTTTTCTAAGACCCTTGTCTCTTCCTCTGTAAGAACACGGTTACTGAGATTGAAGATGATCTGTTTTCTTTCTTCTGTTGCAATGTTCGCAATACTTTCTCCTTTCTTCTTTTTCTTTTTGTTTTTCTTAACCAATTTTCCTGCCCTTTTTCCCTTTTCCTTCGAATCGTGTTCTTTTGTTTTTGTTTTTGGTTAGGTATCAGATCCTCGTTGAACCTCTCCTCTGTTCCTGAAAAGGGGGTTCTGTACGAAACTCTCTATTACGATATGAATCAGTTCTGTCTGTACTTTTTCCTCTATCGTCTCTTCTTGATGGACCTTTTCTTTGTTCTCTTGGGGGTAAAGGTTTATCTTTTCGCTCTGGAGTAGGCCAACGATCGATCGTCAATTCCTTTCTGCGAGGTGACAGGTACCTTGCTCTAGATCTGTGGAGATCTAGTGGTGATCTCTCTCTCCTACTTTGGTCCCTGTTATTCCTGTATTCACGTCTTCTACCAGCTTCTGGTCGGGTATTGTATTCTCTTTCACTATTTTTTCTATGTACCGGTACTGAGGCCAATACCAAGATGAACATCTACAATAAGTTGTATTTGGAACTTTCAAATCAGCAACTTCTATGGACACACTAATGGAAGGAAGAAAAGGAAAAGAAGGGAAAATTTTTTTTTTATTTTTTTTTACAAAAAAACGTCATTTCCGGGGCCGGCGGACGCAAGATCACTTCCGGTCGGCTGGTGGAACGCACAGGAGTGTCACTTCCGGTTCCGGTAATCGGCGGACAGGAAGTGCTTTGCAGGAGGCCATTTCACTAATTGCACACCTTATATAAAGACACTAAGTTAGCACTGGAGACATACTACCTTGAAAAAGGGACTTTGATGTCCCGAAACGCGTTGGTGTCTGCCTACCAGTGCTCTGGACTTCCAAGGACGTTTTTGGACTCAGTTTATACCACAGGGAAAATCTCGCCTTCCGGAGCCTTATGCAGGGTATCTTTCCCGGGTATACCTTGCATATAACACCTGCGGCTCCGGCCACCATCTTGGTAGGATTCTCTGTGTTATCTACTTCCATTTTATATGTGTTTTGATTTTAAGTGTTTGTTTAAATTAAAACAGAGATTGTTTTTACATAACACTAGACACATGCCTTATTTCCTACCAATCATGGCTCAATCATAATGTTTTATGTGGGTGTTATCTGACAAGCGCCAATCAGGAGTAGTCCTCTTTCTGTATTGCATATAGCTATTATGAAGAAGGTTCGTCGACTGAGTTCTGTTACCTTCGAGAATGCCCCCTTGCAGATCTTTCAAGACCTTTCCCCGATCACCTTAGCCAAATGCAGAGACTTTAAACCCATCACTTCAAGACTTTCTCAGCACAACATCAAATACCGTTGCGGTTTTCCATTCCGCATCCTGGTCTGGCAAGGGAAATTGCTGATGGCCAGAACTCCATCTGATGCTCAATCCCTACAGTCCAAATTAGGCATCCCCACTGAAGGAGACTCTTCCACCGTACCCCCAATCACTCAAAAGCAGAGGATGGCACCTCTATCTCCCCATTCGGAATGGTCTTCGGTCCCGGCAACAGCGACCCTTTTGGCTCCACCTCTGGTGACCTGACTTGTCACCAGACCCCATATTTTGTTTCCTGATGTCTCCAGTTATGATGGTCTATAACGGCCGTATTCCCCCTTCAGGGAGCTGTTTGTGTTTAGAATTCTCATGTTTTAACCTTGCAAACTTTTATTTTCTCTCAAATAATTATGTTTCCAGCATCTATTGTAACGTAATACCCTGCTTTTTCACTCCCTCCCTAGTTTTCTTCTGTTCTTGCTCCACCTGCTCTTTAGTCTTGCCTCTACTTCTTGCTTATCCCTCAGGTTCCCCAAGAGGAGATGGATTGTTTGTTTGTTTGTTTGTTTGTTTGTTTGTTACCTCCCACTATTCCCATTTAGATGCATCAATCAGATGCCTTGCTTTTAGCCCTTTAGCTGACCTAGATGTCCCTCAGACATGTAGTATCCCTTCGTTCTGTCGATGGCAACGGTCCTGGCCTTGACTGCCGGATGACCAACTGACCCTCCATCCCTTCTGATCTCCTTCTTTCTCTCCTTTCTCCCTCCTTTTCACCACGATCTCTTGCTTCTATTTCTTCTATGCATCTTTCCATTCCTCCATGCCATCTCTACGGTCCAACACCTTTTCTATTCTGTCTGTCTCTCAGTTAGTTGCCCATGGTTCTGCAAGTTCTTTCTTTAAATGTAAAGGGGCTCAATAGACCCCAAAAACATAGAAAGCTTTTTGCCTCTCTTAAACTCCACAAGGGTGACCTGGTTTTCCTCCAGGAGACTCATTTTTTACACAACTCCCATCCTGAATTACGATGTTAACTATACCCTGACTCCTTTCATGCATGTGACCATACTGCCAAAAATGAGGGGTCGCAATCATGATTGCTCGTCACCTCACCTTTGAACTTATTGATTCCCTTACTGACAAAGAGGGCCGCTTCCTTATATTGGTGGAAAACTAAATAATAAGCTATGTACGCTAGTTAACATATATGCCCCATGATAATGTCTATATTATCTTAAACCATAAAGCTATACCTTTAAACACACTTTTACCATGGAGCCGCTAGGGCCGCTAACTTAATATTCACTCTATATACCTTTTACGCTATTTGCATAATGAGTCCCGTACCGCGTACGGACTCTGTGTACAAACGCCGCGCTGAGGGTACAAAGTACACGCAGCGCATACACACTCAATTGATACACCTTAAACCTTCGTAGTAATGCAATGCAATGATATTATACTTTACACCTTATGCAGCGCTGATGGTACAAAGTACCCGCAGCGCGTACACACCTTATTAATACACTTTTAAACCTTATACAGTTAGGAAATTTAATACGCGTTAAACCCTAGCAGGGAAAAGAGGACACAACACCGATTTGTAGTTAAACACTGGGCTCCGACACCACAGAGTATATATCTGGAAGGGGGTTAACAGTACAATTTATACACTACAATACAACAGAGTAAATGGCTACAGTCAATGTACATACGTGAGAATATTCGCATACGCTTCCTTGTACAGTCCTCCGCTAATCAGGTAGATAGCGTTAAGAGTCTTCTGACCGGCCAGGCAGCAACAGGCTTTTTATACACTACTTCCAAAAGCAATACAATGGATACTGTAATCCCTTTGTCCATTGGACACAGGGATGCATCTCTACATTACAGGAGAGGTCATAGGTTGATTTGAGAAGGTGGGCGATGTCTTTCTCAACTGCTCTTGTGGGTGGTCTCCTTTGGATTCCCGCCGCATACATAATATATAGTAAATACAGTTTAAACCTATATTCTACTTCTGCACATAACTATCCACAGGAACATGCGATCTTTTGCAAACCAACACCGGAATGTTACCCTTAAAATACCCTACAGCTGGATACCAGACACCACCTTATAACCTTAGTCTGTCCCCTCCTATCATGCAAAGGTGAATCCCTTTGTACTGAAATCATCTAAACTGTTGATACTTGCTGATGTGGTGCAGGGGGGCTATGTGTACAATGTGCACTATTTTGATTAAATATGTAATGTTTTGATAGCCCTCCATGCGCTCACAAACTCCGCCGTAAATACCCATACCATGCGCAGGACCGCGGGAGCGACCATACGCAAATTGCGGATATGTGCACGCACGGCGGAACAAGTGCACGCGCAGCGGGCATGTGTGTGTTGTTAGTACGTAATGTGTGTACTACAATATTTTTCGACTTTGACAGTCCACCCTTTGGCAGTCAACAATAACTGCCACTATCTAAACACTAAACAGAAAAATATTAAAACAATATCTACAGACAATGATGATCGGGGGAGAGTTGTAGGTGGGAAATGTAGGTGGGAAAGTAAAAAGTATGTATGTATGAATCCATGTCTGAGGGGCATGTATCATCGTGCCGTATATGTTCTAAATAAGCTTTGAGGTATTGCGAAGTATACATTAAATCCTTCTTATCCCAAATTAAGGGTCTGTGAGTGGGCCAACAAACACTACCGAGCTCTTTTCGGCTCCTTGTTCCAACAAATGGGGTGCACATTTAGTTGATAATACATGGAGGGGGAACATATGTGAGTGCTAATATATGTGGATATCACCTGTCGACTATGTGTGTCACTAACTGAAGGTTGTAGAGATGAAGATAAGACACATATCTAAAATACATTCACATAACATTTTCGTAATCATTCTTGGGTGTAGTCGATGTCTTTTCCGGATCGGTGTATCTGGGCAAAGGGGGAGACAAAGGAAAAACAGGTGAAAGAAACAGGCCATGGAATTCATTTTCAATACTTATCATAGCACTGTCTCTATGGATGGGTCGTAAATTAAATCTGCTGCTGTGACAATGCCCCCGCTCCTTAGACTCATCAATTTTGTGCCGTGCTTGCGCCGTGTTAGAATTCGAACACACCTAAATACCAAGCCAATAATTATGACGACTCCCAGGATACAAAGGAGAAACTTCCCTACACTCATAATAACATTTTGAGCACACTCTCCTGATCCTGAGAACCAATTTTGTGGGTTCAACCATGAGACCGAGCCGGTCAGTTCATTACTCACAGCCGTCAGGGTAAGGTTGTGTCTCCTTCGGAACTCCCACTTCAACTGCAAGATATCGTCCATCTTTTGATCGATGATCTCGGTTGGGTCATCAGTGCTGTTTGTAATATAAGTGCAGCACTTCACGCCATATTGAGTTGCCAAAGTGACACAGTACCCACCCGTCACGGCTGTGATATAATTTAGGACCATCCTATGTTGGATCAGTTCTGTCTTGTAAGCTTGCAACTCCCTACCCGTTTACCTGAAGGTGTCGTCACACATCTCAGTGATATTATCTATCAAGTTTGCTAGTGCATGGATATACCTATAATTTAAAATTCCTCTGGCAGTACGGGTGATGTCTAATGCGAGAAGGAATTGAATCCCGGTGGATTCGTGGATCAAATCAGAGGCTACGTGCTCTGTCCTAACTATGAGGTGTCTCTTATCGATGTGTTCATAGTGAGTATGAGTATAAGGAGCCTGAGCACTGCAGTGAACGTCTTTCATTTTATCATGGGTTATGGTCATGACCTCTGGCAACACTCTTCCAACATAACACAATCCCTCTGAGTTTGGCGCAAGCCACTTATACGCCTTCCTCCCACATATGAAATAGGCATCATCGGGGAGAACATATGGGACAGAGTATGACATTACCATATTACAAACTTTCCAAGTGAAAAACCCAATCCCTAGTTCTCCCATCTGCTCAGTACAAGTATCAGGATGGATGATATGAGCACAGTACCCTGGTGATACTTCTCCAACCCACATGTTCTTGCTTCCTTGAGTATACCTATACAGAAAATACCTTCCACTGTTGGCTATCTGGCGTACAAGTTGCGAGTCTATGGGTATCCTATCAGCTCTATGCGAAAAGGCCACGGTCTGGTTATTCCATGTCACCTCCCAATTTCCTGGTTTTCAGTAATTGGAAATGTTGAAACATAATAAGGATCTGTCTACATGATACTGGTGGAGCTTCAAACTAGTGGGCCTAGAAATATTAAATTTCTCTTCCACCGGTCTCCCACCCTGTAATTCGAGTACCTCATCTATTGCTAAAGGGTATGGTACTAATCCTGACTTGCTCTGACCTTGAGGTACTTGTGAGCACACCCAGCATTCTGTTTGGTTTAAAACCTTACCCACTAGGGAGTGGTAATCACTCAATGGATGACGGTCCATGTTGATATTAAGGCTGGACTGACATCTCTGGATGCACCCATCCTCAACTATGTTCTCACAATTCCTACAAATGCAATTTTCCCGAGCCAATAACCCTTCACAGTGCCTCCAAGCTCCCTGACTACCAGATCGTTTTCTGATACTCGCCTTTGCTCGAGTGATGTGTTGCTCTTGGAATTCTACAAATCCGTCCTCGCCATCAGAACCCATTCCAGATCCTTTCTCGGCCTCTCTGGGACTCTCACCGAAACAGACTGTTCTGGTCAACAACAGGGTTAACAGGAAAACCCGGAACGCAGTCTCTTGGGGTAAGTCCATCTTGTTAAGGGAAGAGAAAGGAAACAAGATGGGGGAGGAAAAGGGAAGGAGAGAAGGAGGGTAGTGGGAGATGGAGAAAATAATAAAAAAAGAACAAAAAAGAAAAATGGTGCGACAACCGCCTCTGGTCTTGTTGTCCTCTGCGCCCAGGTGCCGTCTCAACAGTACTGCCTCTCAACCTTCCCAGAACAGACACTCCAGTGATACGATGTTCTCTACACTCTGCTCTTTGTCACGGGTTCTCTGTGTCAGCGACCTTCTTACAGTGGGACGAGTGGACCCAAGTCTCTCTTTCGGCAACCTTTAATGCTGTCGTGCTGGTTAGTAAGACTTGGTACGGTCCTTCCCACCTGTCAATGAGGCAACCTGAGCGTAGAAAATTTCGAATCATTACATAATCCCCAGGTTCAATGTCATGACAATTACTCTTCGGCAGGTCAGGAATCACCAGCTTTAGCTTTTTGTTTTTATTCCTCAGCTGCTGGCTCATCCTAACCAAATATTTCACAGTCACTTCGTTATTGCATTTCAAATCATCCTGGGGGTCTATCATTACATGGGGTTGTCGACCAAAAATAATCTCAAAGGGTGATAGGTTAAGGGGGGACCTGGGAGTGGTTCTGATGCTGTACAATACTACTGGCAAAGCTTCTGGCCACAACAATCCAGTTTCAGCCATCACTTTGCTCAGCTTATTCTTAATAGTGCTGTTTACTCTCTCCACCTTCGCACTCGCCTGTGGGCGGTACGGAGTGTGCAGCTTGCTATTAATTCCCATCAGTTTGCACATAACCTGAAAGACTTCACCTGTAAAATGGGTACCCCTATCGCTTTCAATTATTCTAGGGATACCATATCTACACACAAATTCCTGCACAATTTTCTTTGCAGTGAACGTAGCAGTATTTGTGGCAGCAGGGAACGCTTCTACCCAATTGGAAAACACATCAATACAGACTAACACATATTTTAAATTCCTACAGGGTGGTAACTGTATGAAATCAATTTGTATTACCTGAAAAGGGCCGTCTGTCGGAGGGATATGGGATGGCTCTGTTGGTATTGACTTTCCAATATTCTTCCTCAAGCAAGTAAGACATGTCATTGCTCTCTTACCCGCATGAGAAGAGAATCCTGGCGCACACCAGTAGGCTCTCACCAGCTTACACATACCCTCTTTACCCAGATGAGTCAGACCGTGTGCCGCCTCAGCTAAGCTTGGAAGATATGCTCTGGGGGCTACTGGCTTACCCTGTCCAACTGTCCAGAGTCCTGAGGACTCCTGGCCATACCCCTTTGACTTCCAGACCGCCTTTTCCTGTGGAGTACACACATTTTGCATTTCAATTAATTATTGTGAGTTGATTGTGTTGAATGTCATCAGTGATGTGATATTTGTTTGTATGGGGGTGCTGGCTGTTGATTTAGCAGCTTCGTCTGCCCGGCAGTTACCAAGTGAGATTGGATCTTGGTTGTAAGTATGTGCTTTACACTTGATAACAGCCACTCTGTCTGGTTCTTGTATCGCTGTTAGAAGCCTTTTTATGTGGGATGCATGCGCTACAGATGTGCCAGCTGCCGTCATGAAATTTTTGAGGCGCTATAGGGCCCCGAAATCATGCACTACTCCAAAGGCATACCTAGAATCTGTATATATATTGGCTGACTTACCCTTGGCCAATTCACACGCTCTGGTTAGGGCGACCAACTCAGCAACTTGTGCTGAGTGCGGTGGGCCCAGGGGTTCAGCTTCTATGATACCCCTGTCATCTACGACTGCGTATCCAGTACACAGGTCTCCCGAGTCCGTCTGTCTGTGGCAACTACCATCAGTGTAAAAAGTAAAATCTACACCTTCCAGTGGGTTGTCACTAATGTCAGGTCTCGCAGTGAAAGTCTGGTTCAGATATTCCATACAATCATGCGTGTCAGTGTCTGCACTAAATCCTCCTTCACCATCATTCTCATCCTCCACCCTTTGTGCCTGTCCAGGCACACCCGGCAGAAAAGTTGCAGGATTTAGTGCGCTGCATCTCTTTATGGTGATATTTACAGGGGCCATTAGTGCTAATTCCCACCTTGTAAACCGTGCTGATGAGACATGTCTGGTTTGGGCGGAGTTTAGTAAGGCCGACACTGCATGAGGTGTATGGACTGTTGTCACGAACCGGTCTCTCACCTTTGCGGGTTCTGGGGTTCATCCGTTGCCAGTGCGGTTGCTCGCGGTGCTGTGCGCCCGTGTGGGGACACGGCGTGATCAATGGCACAGGTAATGCAGAGTCTGGGAACTGTGAGTGCGGGGACCAAATGGCCTAAGGCACTGTGGTGTGTCTGCTGTATAGGAGGTGGCCATGTTGGAGACCAAATAGCTAATACTGAGCACTTGTGAAAACACCTGTGGGCAGGTGTAAGCCAATCCCGTGCTTGTGCTGCCTTTAAGTAGGCTGGGATTATGTCACTCTGGGCCAGTGCTTTGTTGTATCAAAGCTGTGCTCTAGCTCTGAGCTCTCTCCGTGCATTCCTATGTGATTCCCGTGGTCCAGATATCGCCTCCGTTCCCAGAGGTCCGTCTGCAGCCTTCACTGCTGAAAGATCTACCGGCTCTCTGCTGTGCAGTCAGTTAATTGCACTCCTATTGGAAATAGTTGGATTCCCAGTGTCCTGCATGAGGTTACCTTGTCAGTCTGCCTATCATTCAAAGTCTGGAGGATTCTGTTTCTCTCAGCTGTTCGTTTGTTCAACTCTGCATTTAACCCATTCATCACCTTGTCATCTACTACAGTTTCACAGTGATCTCCGGAACCCGCAAGTAACCCAATTCAGAACTTTTTATTTGTTATGTTGTCATTACAAGGATAATTCTTCACAGTCTCTCAGTTAACTCTCAAAACTCCATTGCGAACCCTTACAGTTATTTCTTCATGTCTGCATTAACCAGTTAAACACATTCTGCAGTTCAGCATCAAAGCTTGTTTATATTTGGACAATTCTACATTTATTCATCAGCTTGTTTTGCATACAGTTTCATGAACATTTCTTTTATTTATCTTTTGAGTGTTATCCTGCATATTGTTTCTGCCATTCCTGCAATACTTCAGTATAATATGATGATTAACAACTTGCCATTTAACACCTTACTGAATTGTTATTTCTAATAAAATATGAAACGGAACTTCCTTCGTCCTCCCTGCTTTCATTTCCCACCAGCACCTACACCTGTGGTTGGTTCAGGGTTTACGGATTCACAAAAACACCCGGACCTGACAGTAAGCACTGGTCACATGGATCCGTCAAGTGACCAATTCGCAGGAGGCGGTGCTACATCAGATATCCTTTCCCGTCTGGAAAACCAGGAGTCTATACAGACACAAATAGTGCAGTTTATGCAAACTATGGCAGACCGTTTAGAGATTCTTCATACAGCTATTAAAACGTCTCTAGTCCAGATTCCAACTCCAGTTGTCCCAGTTACCACTACAGCTTCTCCTGAGACACTACCTACGTCCTGTTTGCAGTTACCCTCTCCAAGTAAGTTTGGCGGAACCCCAAAACTTTGCAGAGGATTCCTGAATCAATGCGAGATCCAGTTTGAACTGTTGTCCGCCAGTTTCCCATCAGCTCGTTCTAAGGTTGCATATATTATTGCCCTCCTCTCCGGTCAGGCTCTGGAGTGGGCATCTCCATTATGGGAAAGAGGTGATCCTATCCTCTCTAATTACAAGGAGTTCGTATCATCCTTCCGGAGAATCTTTGACGAACCAGGCAGAACCACCTCAGCATCTTTAGAGATTCTCCGTCTGCGTCAAGGTTTACGTCCTGTCAGTCAATATATTATTCAGTTTCGTACGTTGTCTTCAGAGTTAAATTGGAATGAGGAGGCCCTGATCGCCGCGTTTTGGAATGGACTTTCAGAGAAAATCAAGGATGATTTAACCATCCGGGATGTGCCTACTACACTGGATGAATTGATTTCTCTCTGTAACAAACTTGACCTACGCTACAGAGAGCGATCTTTAGAGAAATCCAGGACAGAGTGATCTAGTCCACGTTATCATCCTAGGCCTCGACAAGATTCTTCATCACAGTCGCCGGTAACAACAGAAGAACCTATGCAGATTAGGCGCTCTCGCCTCACAGAGGAGGAACGACTTCATCGTCGACAGGGTAACCTCTGCATGTACTGTGGGTCCTCCGAACATTTAGTTAAATCCTGCAAACTCCGGCCTGGAAAACTCTCGCTCCTAGCTTATTCAAGGGAGCTTAAGCTAGGAGTTACTTTAGAACCATGTTCTGGGAAAGAGCCGACCTTGTCTATTCAATTAGAAGTTCCAAGTTCTACAGTGAAGGTTTCAGCTCTCCTAGATTCCGGGGCAGCCGAGAACTTCATCTCCTCAGCCTTTGTCATGTGGTCTAAAGTTCAAACCATGCCTCTGGAAGCAGCAGTTGCCGTTACAGCAGTGGATGGAAGTCGAATTCCAGATGGTATAATCGAACCGTACGTCTCAAGATGAAAGTTGGTGTGCTCCATTCCGAATACCTCTCCTTCTACATGATTCCCAAAGCCTCTCAAGATGTGATACTTGGTTTACCTTGGCTGCAGAAACATAATCCTCAACTCAATTGGCAAACCATGGAAGTCCTTTCGTGGGGTAAATCTTGTACCAAGGACTGTTTAGCCTCAATTGTACCTCTCCGGTCAATTAGCCTTCCCGACCTACCTCCGGTGTATCAATCTTTTGCAGATGTTTTCAGTAAACAAGCAGCAGACTCTCTACCTCCTCACTGCGAATGGGACTGCCCAATCGTCCTGGTTCCAGGCAAAACCCCTCCTAGGGGACGAATTTATCCGCTATCCATCCCAGAGACGCAAGCTATGTCTGACTATATACAGGAAAATCTAATCAAAGGATTTATCAGACCATCTTCTTCACCTGCAGGAGCCGGATTCTTTTTCGTTAAGAAGAAGGACGGTGGGTTACGACCATGCATAGATTACCGTGGACTCAATGAGATCACTGTGAAAAACAAGTATCCATTACCCTTAATTCCAGAATTATTTGACCGGGTAAAGGGAGCTACTGTGTTTACAAAACTGGATCTCCGAGGGGCCTACAATTTAATCCGCATCCGTGCAGGGGACGAGTGGAAGACTGCTTTTAATACCCGGGATGGGCATTACGAATACCTCGTAATGCCCTTTGGTCTTTGTAATGCACCTGCAGTTTTTCAAAGCTATGTGAATGAACTTTTTCGTGATCTTCTCTACAAGTGTCTAGTAGTGTACCTGGATGATATCCTAATATTCTCTAAGGATCTAAAGTCTCACCGTCACCAAGTTAAAGAGGTTCTGACACGTCTGAGGAAAAATCAACTTTATTGTAAGTTAGAGAAGTGCACTTTTGAAGTATCTTCCATACCGTTCCTTGGTTACATCATTTCTGGATCAGAGCTATGTATGGATCCAGGTAAGGTACAAGCTATCCGAGATTGGTCCACTCCTTCAACTCTCAAGGGGATTCAGCGATTTCTTGGCTTTGCGAATTTCTATAGGAGATTCATCAAGAATTATTCTACGTTAGCTGCTCCCATCACAGCCCTAACTCGCAAGGGAGCAAATCCTACGAACTGGTCTTCTGAAGCAATCAAAGCCTTCTCTGATTTAAAGCAAGCCTTTGTGTCAGCCCCCATTCTTCGACAGCCTGATTTGAATCGTCCCTTTCTACTAGAGGTGGATGCATCTACAGAAGCAGTAGGAGCTGTGTTGTCACAAGTCTTTGAAGATAAAAAGGTCCATCCCTGTGGATATTTCTCCCGTAAGTTCCTCCCGGCAGAACGTAATTATGCAATCGGTGAGCAAGAGTTACTTGCCATCAAGTTGGCATTTGAGGAGTGGAGATACCTTCTAGAAGGAGCTCAACATTGCATTACAGTTTATACTGATCATAAGAATCTTCTGTATCTGCAGTCAGCTCAGTGTTTGAACCCACGACAAGCTCGATGGGCGCTTTTCTTCTCACGATTTGATTTCAAACTCACCTATCGTCCAGGGTCTCAGAACAAAAAGGCAGATGCCCTTTCCCGGTCCTTTGCTTCTTCTGAATTAAACGATGCTACCACGAATCAAGCCATTGTGAATCCTACGTCCTTTTTAATGACTCGAACCTCTCCAGTTCCTCCGCTTGGCAAGACCTTTGTCGCCACAAGTCTTCGAAAACGGCTGCTTACCTGGGCTCACTCCTCTTCCTTCATGGGTCATCCTGGGGTTCTAAAGACTCTCAAATTTATTCAACAGTCTTATTGGTGGCCACGTCTCAAAGCCGATGTCCAAGAGTTTATAGCAGCATGTCCTAAATGTGCCCAACATAAGAGTCCAAGAAGTTCTCCACCAGGTCTACTACATCCACTATCCATACCCAAACAACCATGGACTCATATCTCAATGGATTTCGTGACCGATCTACCTCCATCAAAAGGGCGAAATACCATTTGGGTGATAGTGGATCGATTTTCGAAAATGGCACATTTCATTTCATTAACTGGGTTACCATCAGCCCCTTTACTAGCCAGATTGTTCATCTCTGAAATCTTCAAGTTGCATGGCCTTCCTCGAGAAATTATCTCTGATCGGGGAACACAGTTTGTGGCCAAGTTTTGGAGGTCGCTTTGTTCATCTTTAAATGTCAAGTTGAACTTTTCTTCTGCATATCATCCTCAGACAGATGGACAAACTGAGAGAGTCAACCAAGACCTTGAAACATTTCTCCGGCTATATATATCGTCCTCACAGGATGACTGGGTTGACTACCTTCCATTGGCAGAATTTGCTCATAATAATCTCTTCCATTCATCTTCAGAATCTACGCCCTTTTATATTAACTTCGGCTTTCATCCTCGTGTGCCAGAGTTTCATCCATTGCCAGCCCTAGAGGTCCCAGCGGCAGATCAAGAGCTTCAACGTCTATCTAGCATCTGGAGTTGTGTACGTAAGTCCTTGGTCAAAACTTCCGCTCGTTATAAATCTTTTGCAGATAGAAAACGTAAAGCTGTACCGAATTACAAAGTGGGAGACCAAGTTTGGATTTCTACGCGCAATCTCAAGTTCAAAGTTCCTTCTAAGAAATTTGCTCCCAGGTTTATTGGTCCATTTCCCATTGTAAAGGTACTCAACCCTGTGTCATACAAAGTCAAGCTGCCACCGTCTTTGAGAATTCCTAACGCCTTTCATACATCTTTACTGAAGCCTTTGATTCTCAATAAGTTCCGTACTACCCAGTCCAAATCTCCTAAAGTTCACTCTTTGCAGAATGAGGAATTTGAAGTTAAGGAGATTGTGGACTCACGTTCCCGATATGGACGTTTACAGTTTCTGGTCGACTGGAAGGGTTACGGTCCGGAGGAGAGATCCTGGGTTTTCTCTGAAGATGTTCATGCTCCAAGACTGGTACAGAAATACTTCTCCAAAAATCCTGACAAGGTTCAAAGGTGTTCGGAGACCACCCGTAGAAGAGGGGGTACTGTCACGAACCGGTCTCTCACCTTTGCGGGTTCTGGGGTTCATCCGTTGCCAGTGCGGTTGCTCGCGGTGCTGTGCGCCCGTGTGGGGACACGGCGTGATCAATGGCACAGGTAATGCAGAGTCTGGGAACTGTGAGTGCGGGGACCAAATGGCCTAAGGCACTGCGGTGTGTCTGCTGTATAGGAGGTGGCCATGTTGGAGACCAAATAGCTAATACTGAGCACTTGTGAAAACACCTGTGGGCAGGTGTAAGCCAATCCTGTGCTTGTGCTGCCTTTAAGTAGGCTGGGATTATGTCACTCTGGGCCAGTGCTCTGTTGTATCAAAGCTGTGCTCTAGCTCTGAGCTCTCTCCGTGCATTCCTGTGTGATTCCCGTGGTCCAGATATCGCCTCCGTTCCCAGAGGTCCGTCTGCAGCCTTCACTGCTGAAAGATCTACCGGCTCTCTGCTGTGCTGTCAGTTAATTGCACTCCTATTGGAAATAGTTGGATTCCCAGTGTCCTGCATGAGGTTACCTTGTCAGTCTGCCTATCATTCAAAGTCTGGAGGATTCTGTTTCTCTCAGCTGTTCGTTTGTTCAACTCTGCATTTAACCCATTCATCACCTTGTCATCTACTACAGTTTCACAGTGATCTCCGGAACCCGCAAGTAACCCAATTCAGAACTTTTTATTTGTTATGTTGTCATTACAAGGATAATTCTTCACAGTCTCTCAGTTAACTCTCAAAACTCCATTGCGAACCCTTACAGTTATTTCTTCATGTCTGCATTAACCAGTTAAACACATTCTGCAGTTCAGCATCAAAGCTTGTTTATATTTGGACAATTCTACATTTATTCATCAGCTTGTTTTGCATACAGTTTCATGAACATTTCTTTTATTTATCTTTTGAGTGTTATCCTGCATATTGTTTCTGCCATTCCTGCAATACTTCAGTATAATATGATGATTAACAACTTGCCATTTAACACCTTACTGAATTGTTATTTCTAATAAAATATGAAACGGAACTTCCTTCGTCCTCCCTGCTTTCATTTCCCACCAGCACCTACACCTGTGGTTGGTTCAGGGTTTACGGATTCACAAAAACACCCGGACCTGACAACTGTCAGGTTGCGTCCTAACACTACGTCTTCGCTTTTACTCACTAGCAAAGCTATCGCTGCAACACTTCGCAAGCATGTGGGGAGAGACCGTGCTACGGTGTCCAACTGTGCACTGTAGTAAGCTACCGGCCTGCTGGCAACACCATGTCTCTGGGTTAAAACACCTGCTGCGCACCCTGCACTTTCTGTACCGTATAATTCAAAAGGCTTCCCATAATCTGGCATACCTAATGCAGGTGCCTGTGATAGGCACTGTTTGAGTCTCTCAAATGCCAGTTCGGACTCATCTGTGTGCGAGATCCGATCTGGTTTGTACGAAGAGACCATCTCTTGCAAAGGTAAAGCCAGTATGGAGAACCCTGGGATCCAGTTTCGACAGTACCCACACATTCCAAGAAAAGTGCGGATCTGTTGCTGGGTTTGTGGCAGAGTCATGTCGCGAATCGCCTGTATTCTATCAGCGGTATGGTGTCTAAGGCCTTGCGTCAAGCAATGTCCCAAATATTTTACCCTGGTCTGGCACAACTGCAACTTATCCTTTGAAACCTTGTGTCCCGTATGGGAAAGATGAAACAGAAGCTTTTTCGTGTCTTTCAAGGACGATTCGAGTGAATCAGAACACAGCAGTAAGTCATCTACATACTGTATTAATACTGATCCGCTCTCAGGTTGAAAAGATTGTAAACAGTCAAGCAGAGCCTGGGAGAAAATACTTGGGCAGTCAATGAAACCTTGGGGTAGCGGAGTCCAGGTGTACTGTACTCCCCTGTATGTAAATGCAAACAGGTATTGGCTGTCAGGGTACAGCGGGACAGAAAAAAGGCAGAACAGAGGTCAATGACAGTGGAAAAATTTTGCAGTAGGGGGAATTTGCATGAGGATGACAGCTGGATTTGGCACTACTGGGAATTGGCTGTCAACTATCTTGTTTATTCCTCTTAGATCCTGCACTAGCCTGTAACCCCTCCCCCCACTCTTTTTCACAGGGAAGATGGGACTATTGGCAGTGCTGGACATCCTGACTAGGATGCCCTGTTGTAGCAAGCGCTCTATGACTGGGTACACCCCTAATTCCACCTCTGGCTTCAGAGGATACTGAGGGATTTTTGGAGCTATCCTACCATCTATTATTTGCACTACTACGGGAGCTACGTTCGCCATCAATCCAGTGTCTTGTCCATCTTTGGTCCAGAGGGATCCCGGTATTTGTGAGATCATTTCCTCTACCTTGGATGGACACCTGTCTATACCAGAAGAGTGTGACATTAGCCTTTGTGGGGTGTCTAACATATCCTGCACTTCCTGAACGTGATTCTCGGGTATATCCAAGAAGACACCCTCAGGAGTACAATATATGACACACACCATTTTACACAATAGATCTCTCCCAAGTAGATTAGTCGGAGCCGATGCAGCTAACAAAAAGGAATGCTTGGTCTGCAAAGGCCCTATCGTAATATCCGCAGGTATACTCAAAGGGTAGTGTTGTACTACTCCTGTTACTCCCATTGCCGAAATTGTTTTACCCGTGGTTTTCATACCTACCATTGAATTTAACACTGACCTTGCCCCTGTATCTACAAGAAAAGGTAATGATCTACCAGCTACATCAACTGTTACCTCAGGTTCACTACCAAGGCTAGCAATCAACTTCACTGGCTGCAGACTACAGGTGTGGCCCAACCCCTATTGTATATTGTGACCCTCCCGCAGCACGCTGGCAGCTACAATATGTGAGGGGGGTAGCTGAGAATTTTCGGGGCTCTGCCAGTCCCTCCTTGGTGGGTACCTCCTTGTTTCCCCTGCGTGTGGCTCGTAACTTCTCCTATGCGATCCCTGATCCCTATTATGTGTATTATAATGTGGTTCATATCCTGGTCTAGGGGGTCGATATACCGTATGTGTGCCTTTATAACTACAGTTCCGTGCAAAATGTCCTTCCTTCCGACAGTTATAACATACTACTAAACGTGACTTACCATCAGGGGTCTGGGGTTTTGGCTGATGCGGTTTGGTTGTAAGGGCATTTATACTTACTGTCATCAGCTTATCCCCCTGTGACTCCCTGTGCTTAATGACGTTCCGATTGTGCTCGATAGCGGACTCTCTTTATGCAGCCACTGAGATACCTCTCCAGTTAGGTAGAGAGGTTTGTACCCTTGTTCTTAATGTCTCTTTTAACTCGTCCATTATTACTGACACAGCTACCTCCCTGTGATGTACATTGTCCTGAATGTCCTCGATCCCAGTGTATCTAGCCATTTCCTGCAGTGCTCGGTGGAAATATTCAGATGCCGTTTCACCTTCTTTTTGTCTTATGGAAAAGATTTTATTCCATTTGACAACAGTAGGGAAATATACTCCTAATTGCAGATTGATTTGTCGTACATTCTCCTGAGTGTACTCATCAGTGAGAGGTACTTCTGTGTCTAATTTACAATCAGTAATACATTTTGCGGGGTCAATATTGGAGGGTAAACATATCCGTAGCACTGTTCGCAAATCTTTGTTTGTGGGATCGGTGGCGTTACCTAACTCTTTAATGAACCTCTGGCATGCGACTAGATCCTTTCTGGGATCTGGAAATTCAGACATAATTGTCCTCAATTCTGTCTGGGACCAGGGACAATGCATAGCAATGTTTCTGATGGGAGTGACTCCCTGAGCGTCAGTCCTCCCATTGGGGACTGCGATCACCCTGACAGGATTTAGTTCAATTACATCATTCTGAGTTGATTCTACAATGTGAGGTGGAATTGTCTCTGCATAATGTACTGTACCGTACTTACCTGTGGACACGACCTCACTTATCCCTCCGCTAGGGGGCCTTACAACTGATCTTACTGGTTAGGCCGTGCCCACCTGAGTGTTCTGTATGGTGGCTGCTAGAGAGAGTGCCGATATCATGCTGGGCTCATCTTCTTGCTCGCAGTCCTGAGGAAAGTTTAAAATTGGATACAACTTGCAAGGGTTAGCGTTAGTACATTTATCAACTATACTCTTATCAGATACCAATATGCCATTGTCTATAGCCTCTTTCTCCCCTACAATATACGGTGGTGGTGGTGCGGTTGCCATCATTTTCCTGCTAGGTTTGGAACCGGCTGCGTGAGCTAATTCTCTTTGCATATCGCCCTCTTGCTGCCATAAATTTAAACAGTTTGTGTGTCTGCAATACCTCTGGTTCAAAACTGCCTACCTTAGGGAATGGTTCCCTATCTTCCGCAGTCATACGTTCCCATTTATTGCAAAAAACTTCTGTGTGTGGTCCATGCTTCTCACACATTATGTACCTCGCTGACCCCTTGGGCCGCGGTATGTCAACCTGAACCCTGGTTTAACGTCCCTTACTTGAGCAACTGGCCCCCATATTTTGCAGGTATTGTCCTTTTGGCTAATCCCACAAAAAAAAACCAAAATACTCAATATAAGGCAACAGTGAAAGTTCTCCGAGTGCTTTCACCCACTCACGCCACCATTGGCCACTACTACCATACACTGTTGATAGCGCAGGCAATGTACCCAACCTAGGGCCCCTACGTAACCTCTATTTACTGGAAGTATCTGGGAATGAATTACCCTTTCCAGTAAATATTGGTCATTGGAGAGTTCCTGAGAGAGACCAGCGAAAACTCCCCGAACCTTTATTATACACAAATGACGCTTGCGTATGCTATATTCAGCGCTAATGATCCCGCGATTTTATGCAAAGCTCGTAAAAAGAGTATCACGTTGCGCTAACTATTTCACCCACGAACGCACGGTCCAATCGCACAGCGTATAGGTAATTGTTACTTATCCGCCGTACGACCAATGGAATCGATTTTTCAGGCTGCGAAACCTCAGCTGGAGCGTATCAAAAACAGGCCTATATGGGTAAACCTCGCTAACCCACTGGGCTGCGGTACTCTAAACCTCGCTGACCTCTTGGGCCGCGGTACTCTAAACCTCGCTGACCTTCTGGTCTGCGGTACTCTGCTACCTTGCTCCTTTGTACTTCAATCTATATTAACATGAGTCAGCTGCCTCACGCCACCGAGTCTCCACTCACTCGGTGTACCACTTCTACGGGATCCCGAATTCCCCGGGTCCACAACACCTTTATTATGTTTGCTCACTCACGTTCGTTCACTCAAATACACTTTGGGTTTTCTGTACAGAAAATTAACTTTCATTCAGATAAACAGCCTTAGTACCAGAGGTAATACAGTAAAAAAGGTTTTATTTAAACTACATTTTGGAAACCGAGCAATTTGTGCTATTGTAGCGTGGCTACTGTTCCGCCCCTAAACTAAACAATGCTATTGTGTAATTTGTACTTAGCGGTCGTACCCTTACGCACGTTGCGTAAACACGCGACAGTGCGTATGTCTTTACATTGCGTACGCAGTCCCGTACTTTGTCCGAGACACGTGTACAAAAACCGTACGTCCGCAATAGCACAAATCCAACACTTCTATAAATGTAAGCGATATTACCTATAATCGCTCACTTCACACAACACAGTTGTCTTTCTGTACAAACCTTTTTAACTAGGCCAGACTGTATTTGTGTTTTACGTTTACTTTTTAATATTTAGTCTATGTTTTAACTAAATAGCAACAAATTTCTCCGTACAGGTCTAAATGAATCTAGTAATCAGTATTTATGGCAACAATATGAGCAGGTATACAAATACAAAGTACAGGTGTATGCTTGTATTGTGTGCGCATTTGGCGCCAAATAGAAATTCACAGACTTTAAAATAGCTTTGTGTATTTACTTTACGGGTCCCACCAGCATCCCTACAAACCATGCAGACACCATCTAATCAGCAATAAGATAGGGTTTTCCAGTGTATTCTACGGCCAGGAAAAGGTTCACGTAGGATACCTGTCCGCCCTTTGCTGATAGATAAAGTCTGCTTTAACCTGCTAGGCTGCGGGTATGAGGAAAAACCAGACGATGCCCCCAATTGATAATGTCGATATTATCTTAAACCATAAAGCTATACCTTTAAACACACTTTTACCATGGAGCCGCTACGGCCGCTTACTTAATATTCACTCTATACACCTTTTACGCTATTTGCATAATGAGTCCCGTACCGCATACGGACTCTGCGTACAAACGCCGCTGAGGGTACAAAGTACACGCAGCGCATACACACTCAATTGATACACCTTAAACCTTCGTAGTAATGCAATGCAATGATATTATACTTTACACCTTATGCAGCGCTGACGGTACAAAGTACCCGCAGCGCGTACACACCTTATTAATACACTTTTAAACCTTATACAGTTAGGAAATTTAATACGCTTTAAACCCTAGCAGGGAAAAGAGGACACAACACCGATTTGTAGTTAAACACTGGGCTCCGACACCACAGAGTATATATCTGGAAGGGAGTTAACAGTACAATTTATACACTACAATACAACAGAGTAAATGGCTACAGTCAATGTACATACGTGAGAATATTTGCATGCGCTTCCTGGTCCAGTACTCCGCTAATCAGGTTGATTGCGTTAAGAGTCTTCTGACCGGCCAGACAGCAACAGGCTTTTTATACACTACTTCCAAAAGCAATACAATGGATACTGTAATCCCTTTGTCCATTGGACACAGGGATGCATCTCTGCATTACAGGAGAGGTCATAGGTTGATTTGAAAAGGTGGGCGATGTCTTTCTCAACTGCTCTTGTGGGTGGTCTACTTTGGATTCCTGCCGCATACATAATATACAGTAAATACAGTTTAAACATATATTTTACTTCTAAACATAATTATCCACAGGAACATGTGATCTTCCGCAAACCAACACCGGAATGTTACCCTTAAAATACCCTACAGCTGGATACCAGACACCACCTTATAACCTTAGTCTGTCCCCTCCTATCATGCAAAGGTGTATCCCTTTGTTCTGAAATCATCTAAACTGTTGATACTTGCTGATGTGGTGCAGGGGGGCTATGTGTACAATGTGCACTATTTGGATTAAATATGTAATGTTTTGATAGCCCTCCATGCGCTCACAAACTCCGCCGTAAATAACCATACCACGCGCATGACCGCGGGAGCGACCGTACGCAAATTGCGGATATGTGCATGCACGGCGGAACAAGTGCACGCGCAGCGGGCATGTGTGTGTTGTTAGTACGTAATGTGTGTACTACAATATTTTTCGACTTTGACAACCAAATCAATATCAAGATCTATTTTTTTTTAAATTAGACACTCTCCTAACCTGATTTTCGACAGGGAGAACTCATCCTCGCAGGAGATTTTAACTCTGTTCTAAACCCCACATTGGGCCGCTCGGCCTCTGTACCCTCAGCCCCCTCCTCGGACTTCCTCCACTCTAGAACTCTCCTCCACCTCATGAAGTCCCAACTCCTCTATGACTCCTGGAGGATGAAGGATCCATCTGCACGTGACTACACATTCTATTCCTCACCCCACAATTCATACTCCCGCATCAATATGATCCTGCTCAGTTATGAATTTGCTCTGAATCTCCAATCTTCCCTTATTCACACACTTATTTGGTCTGATCATGCTCCTATCCCTTGTGATATTTCAGGTTTACTCTCTCGCCCTCGTCCGATAACTTGGTGCCTTAATGATTCTCTGCTTCACAACCCTGAGGTCCTGTCCCATCTTCACGACCAGCTCTCTGACTATTTTGCTCTGAATGACTCCCGAGATATTTCTAGATCTACTCTTTGGTTAGCCCACAAAGCGGTTCTCCAGGGACATTTGATCAGCATGGCTTCCAAGAATAAAAAACAATCCCTCACCCAGATTAACGCACTTTCCCTTAAACTCCACGACTTAGAATCACAACATAAAGCGTCTTCTGACCCGACTATTTTATCTGAACTTTGCAAAATTAAGGCGGAACTTGATCTCCTTCTTTCTAGACAAGTGGCTACACGTCTTAAATGGCTTCGCCAATCATTCTATGAGAAGGGGGACAAGGTAGACAGGATCCTAGCTACACGGCTTTGATCTACTAGAGTCCGAAAAAATATCATATCGATTAGAGACCCCCACAACCGCCTGACTCATGACCCCGTTGCCATTAGAGCTGCCTTTCAAGCCTACTATACTAACCTGTATAAACTCCCCTCTCCCTCCCCTCATCCTCTCCGACCTGATCTCTGGCTTCCTTTCTGAAGCCAATCTCCCCAAATTATCTCATGACACTTTGGAACATCTTAAGACTGAGATCTCTGTGGAGGAAATTGCTCAGACTATAATGACTCATAAAAATGGCAAATCTCCTGGCCCAGATGGCTTTATAGCCTTGAATTATAAAAAGTTCTCTGACCTCCTCATCCCTCACCTCCAGTCCCTTTTCAATCAGGTACTCCATGATGACCCATTTCCCTCTGAGATGTTGGAAGCCAGAATTGTTGTGATCCCTAAGGAAGGTAAGGATCCACTTAACTGTGCTAGCTACCGTCCTATTTCACTCCTGAACTCAGACTTGAAGATATTCACAAAATTTCTGGCAAACTGTTTGAATCCGTATCTCTCGTCCCTAATCCATTATGACCAAGTGGGGTTTATTCCAGGTCGCCAGGCGAGAGACAATGCCAGACGCGCTGTCAATCTTTTTCATATCTCAAACTCCAGGAGATCCCCTACTATTGTGCTCTCTTTAGATGCTGAAAAAGCTTTTGATAGGATCTCCTGGAGTTTCTTGAACTCTGCTCTCGCAGCCTACAGCTTGTCTGGTGACTTCCTCACTGGTCTCCTGGCACTATACTCTACACCTTCCGCTACAGTATTGATAAATGGTGTGCCGTCTGCCCCAGTCCATATCTGTAATGGCACACAGCAAGGATGTCCCCTATCTCCATTGAAATTTGCCCTTATAATTGAACCGCTTGCCCCCCAAATTAGATCCCATCACGATATACATGGCGTTCAAGTGGGCCATACCGATCCCAAAATCTCTCTCTTTGTGGACTATATTCTCCTCTCCCTGATGCAACCTGCAATATCTCTCCCAAACCTATTCTCGGTCCTCCGACCTTATGGCCTTGTTTTTGGCTATAAGATTAATTATTCCAAGTTGGAGGCCATGCTGCTCCATGTTCCCCCGTGGGAAGTCGAAACCCTCAGAACAAATTTCAACTTCAAATGGCAAACCAAGATGATCAAATATCTGTGGATTTATCTCATTTCCCACTATGACTCTCTCTTCCATGAAAACTTCCCACCCCTGTTCTCCAAGATGTAATCTGATTTGTCATCTTGGAACAGTCTTATTACTTTGTTGCTGGGCAGGATCATCGCCGTTAAAATGAATATAATCCCCAAATGGCTTTATCTCTTTCAGACTCTCCCTGTTGCCGTCCCTGCCTCCTTTCTTCGCAATATTCAAAAGGCCCTTACCCATTTTACTTGGAACCACGGGCCACCGCATATTGCTGTAAACACCTTGAAAAGACCAGTTTACGCCGGTGGTAGGGGTCTTCCTGAAATTAAACTCTACTATCTCGCCTCTCATCTCTCCCATATTGTAGCCTCCTATGCTCCCTCTGGCTCTGTTTCCTGGCTTGATATTGAATCAGCTTACATTACCCTCCCAGATCTGACCCCCTTATGGGTTCTACCCTCCACATCCAGACCCCTTACTTTCAAATTAGTTCCTACCATCAAAATTAATCTTAGACTCTGGGACTGTTATTTTGCAAAGTTGAATCTTACCTTCCTCCCCTCCCCCTTGACCCCTATTTGGCAGAACCCTTTATTTCATCCAGGATCCTCGGTTACGAGATTCCGTACATGGACTCAACTTGGGTTTAAATTTCCAGCTGATTTTGCCAATCAGGGCCAATGGCTATCCCTGTCTGATCTCCAACAGAAAACCCCCTCACAAACTCTTAACCCCTTTGAATTTCTACAAATACGACATTTTTATGCTCCCTGCCTCCACTCAAAGTACTTTGTGCCCTTACCCCCTTTGAAACTATGTGTAAAATCTCCCCCCTCTCCAAAGGCTTAATCTCCCAGATCTATGCCCTCCTACTAGACAACACCCTTCCCCCTTCCAGACCCCATGAAACTGCTTGGGAATGAGATCTTGGCAACTCCCCCCGCAGCTGAGGACTGGGACAACATGAGACTGGGGATTGCAAAGAGCTCTATTGCAACCAATATCAAAGAGACTTCATGCAAGATTTATTATCGCTGGTATTATACTCCTGACAGAGTTAATAAGCTCTTTCCGTTTACTTCTCCAGATTGCTGGAGGGGTTGTGGCTGTAGAGGTACTATGATCCACATATGGTGGACCTGTCCTATAATTACCCCTTTTAGGGACCTAGTTCATGCTCTCTTGAACTCCCTCCTTGAAACCCCTCTGCTGAAAGACCCTTGGGTCTTTCTACTGTGTTATCCCTGTTGAATACCAAATTTTATTTAACCATTGTGCTTTCCTTGTTGCAACTAAGTAAAAGATTGAATTGAAGTCAAATTTATAAAAACAATTAATTATTTATTAAAAAGACCACACCCATATACAGGCTGAGAGGCAGCATCCTGTCAGCCCTGTCAAATACATAAACAGAGAAAAACATGGCTATGCACTAGTTTTTATAATATTTAGTTACACCAAATTCTTATAACACTCCCACTGATTTCAAGTATCTTGGAGTACAATGTTATGCTCATATTAGGACAAGGTACCAGTTAGAAGCTGGTCAGCCTTATGTGGTGCTAATTCCAATTCTATTACACACAATGAGTCTGCTTAACTCTGTTAAAGGTACATGTATCTCATAAGTGAACCAATGTCTGTATAAACGTCATCTATCTAACAAAATGGATGGAGGGTTATGGTATAGATATAGCTGTATACCGATGAAATATGCAAATATATTGCATTAATAAAATAAATTATATTCCTTATGCACTTAGATATTTAGCATCCCCCCCCAGCCCTTGATAAATTTTCAAAAAAACGAGCAACACATCTTAACAGCGGAAAAATCACTGATTGCTCTTAATTGGGAAAAAACCTCCCCCCTCCTCTCTCTGCCCTCAAATCCTAAATCTGGCACATTGCAGCAATGGAGAGAATCACCTACTACCTCCATGACCGAGGATATGCTTTTGACCAGGTTTGGGCTCCTTGGCTTCTTGCAGAGCGTAGACCATCTCTCCCCCCTTTGCATTGTTAATTTCTGCCGCAGACCCATGGACGACGACTGTTGTCCCCCCCTTCTTCTAGCTCTCGCTCACCATACTTTACTCTGGCCTTTTTATACTCTCTTTTGTTTCTCCTTCCCTCTTAGCCTTCATATAATAGTTTGCTATATACTTGTTATTGTAAGACTGTATCATGGTTCCCCTCCCTTTCCTCCCCTCTTCCCCCTCCCTATTCCTCCTCAACCCCCCCTGCTCAATACCCATTCGATACTGATTTAATGTTGGTTTTTGGTTTATATTATTCTTTAAAATAATATGGTAATTTTTAGGCTTTGGTTGCCCATTTGCTATTTCTATTTGTACTGTTTCTACTTTACCTGACCATACAAAATAAAGAATAAAAAAAAAATGAGATTGCATATGTCCAGGAATGCGATCACATTTTTACCCCATCTACTCCCACTTCCTGTTGTTCCTTCCTCCTGATGCCTGCTCCTACATTGCCCACTAGGTCAATTCAATTAAGTCACCCACATTTATTGAATCCTTGATGCCTCTAACCTCTCCAGTTATCACCCATTTCCTCTCCATGCCTCCAAGCTTCTCACCTCCTTCCAATCCTTCCATTCACTTCAAGACAAACTCAAATACAGCTTTTAGTTTCATCACTCCATAAAACTGCTCTTAACAAGGTCATCAATTATCTTCTCATGGTCAAACTCAAGAGATATATCTCTTTCTATACTCCCCAACCTTAAAGCAGCAAATGATTCCGTTGACAACCCCTTCCTCTTGCTCACCTATCTTCATTGGGCTCTAATTCTCAGCTCTCTTCTGCTTCTCCTCCTACTTGTTCTGCTTTTTCTCTGTCTCTACACCTATTTTCAACAGTTATGTTCTCTTTCCTTTGCCACTGTTGGCCCTCAAGGTTCTGTGCTTGGCCTTTTCTATTTATACAGGTGAATTTAGAAAATTAGAATATCGTGCAGAAGTTAATTTATTTCAGTAATTCAACTTAAAAGGTGAAACTAAGATATTATATAGACTCATTACATGCAAAGTGAGATCTTTCAAGCCTTTATTTGTTATAATTTTGATGATTGTGGTTACAGCTTAAGAAAACCCCAAATCCAAAATCTCTGAAAATTAGAATATTACATAAAATCAATAAAAAAAGGATTTTAAATACAGAAATGTCGGCCCTCTGAAAAGTATAATCATGCATATGTACTAAATACTTGGCTTGGGCCCCTTTTGCATGAAATACTTCCTCAATGCAGCGTGGCATGGATTCTATAAGCCTGTGGCACTGCTGAGGTGTTATGGAAGACCAGGATGCTTCAATAGCGGCCTTCAGCTCTTCTGCATTGTTCGGTCTCATGTCTCTCATCTTTCTCTTGGCAATGCCCCATAGATTATCTATGGCATTCAGGTCAGGTGAGTTTGCTAATCAATCCAGCACAGTAATCCCATGGTCATTAAACCAGGTTTTGGTACTTTTGGCAGTGTGGGCAGGTGTCATGTCCTGCTGAAAAAAGAAGTCAGCATCTCCATAAAGCTTGTCTACTGAAGGAAGCTTGAAGTGCTCTAAAATGTCCTCGTAAATGGTTGCGTTGACTCTGGACTTAATAAAGCACAGTGGACCAATACCAGCAGATGACATGGCTCCCCAAATCAACACAGACTGTGGAAACTTCACACTGAACTTAAAGCATCTTGGATTGTGTGCCTCTCCATTCTTCCGCCATACTCTGGGATCTTGGTTTCCAAATGAGATGCAAAATTTGCTCTCATCAGGAAAGAGGACTTTGGACCACTGAGCAAAAGACCAGTTCTTTTTTCTTTAGCCCAGGTAAGATGCTTCTGGTGTTGTTTGTTGTTCAGGAGCGGCTTGACACGAGGAATACGACATTTGAAGCTCGTGTCTAGGATCTGCCTGTGTGTGTGGTGGCTCTTGATGTACTAAATCCAGCCTCAGTCCTCTCCTTGTGAAGCTCCCCCACACTTGCTTAACCTGAACCCCATAGAGAATCTATGGGGCATTGCCAAGAGAAAGACTGAACAATGCAGAAGAGCTGAAGGCCGCTATTGAAGCATCCGGGTCTTCCATAACACCTCAGCAGTGCCAGGCTGATAGAATCCATGCCACGCCACATTGAGGCAGTAATTCACGCAAAAGGGCCCAAACCAAGTACTGAGTACATATGCATGTTTATACTTTTCAGAAGGCCGACATTTCTGTATTTAAAATCCTTTTTTTATTGATTTTATGTAATATTCTAATTTTCTGAGATTTTGGATTTGGGTTTTCTTAAGCTGTAACCACAATCATCAAAATTATAACAAATAAAGGCTTAAAATATCTCACTTTGCATGTAATGAGTCTACGTAATATATTAGTTTCACCTTTTAAGTTGAATTACTGAAATAAATTAACTTTTGCACGATATTCTAAGTTTCTGAGTTTTACCTGTACATCTTCTCTCAATCAATTAATATGTTCAACCTCTATTACCACTTCTATGAAGATGACAGACAAAATTACATCTCTTCCCTTGATCTCTCCCTTACAAACATCTAATTCATGCCCTCACCATCTGTCACCTAGTAAAGTGTAATCTGCTTACATCAAAATTTCTGAACTCTTGCCTCACCCCCTTTTCAGTCCTTCTACAACCCTGCATTCCACTTCATTTCCCTCACTCTTTACTCTAATTCTGCTTCCAGGCTTCTTACCTCCCAGGCTTTCTTCATGACTGTTTAATCCCCAATCATACAGGGCAACAGAATATACTGGTGCTATATAAATATCTGGTAGCAAAAAAATAGCTGCAAAATGAAGCTTAAAATCCAACTTTATTCCTTCTTTGCACAGCACCTCCTCGTGCATGGAACTTGCTGTATTTTTAATTTCCTTGCTTAAAACTTAGGGTTATTAACTTAGAGAGATAACAGCCCATTATAATGTGCAGAGGGTGGTGATCTTTGCTTTCGTCCTATAGGGGCACTTCTTTAGACTACTTAATCAGAAGAATCTGGTTCAGCCTAACACTCTGCCTATACTCTGTACTGTCAAAGTTATCAACACCATTCATTTCTTGAGTTGACAGCCTCTGTGCATTGCCAAATATTGAAATTGATTTAAAGGCTCAAAGATGTTGAAGTTTTTGTTGTAAATGTAAAACTCTTTGCTTTCACAGACAGGGCACTAATTCTTCATACTGTATGAGAATATGATACATTTTAGTGTTGTGACTGAAATTTTCATAGAGTCCTTGATGATGAATACCTGGCCAATATTTTTTGTAATGCTTCTTTAACTTCATTATTTCTCAAACTGTATATAAGAGGATTTAACACCGGTGTCATAACACCATATATTATTGAAATATACTTCAGGTTGGATGGAGAATGTTTGGATTGTCCCAGGTACATAGTCATACTTGTTCCATAAAACATAAGCACCACGGTCAGGTGGGAAGCACATGTTGAAAAAGCTTTAGCTCTTCCACCTGCTGAATGGATCTTTAATATAGATATAATGATACAGATGTAGGACACTATGATGAAAATAAATGGTGATAATAGTGTAAATAAGCTTATAAAAAATATAGCTATTTTGTAAAAGCTGAGATCACCACATGCCAGCTCTAGAAGTGCTAATATCTCACAGACAAAATGGTCCAAAGTATTTTCTCTACAGAACACAAGAGGCTTTGAGATTGTGGGAACAGTTGCCACAAGGAAACTTCCTGACCACATAATGACTGTAATGATTTTACATGTCCTCCAATTCATATTATTGGTGTAATGCAAAGGGAAACATATTGCAATATACCGGTCATACGCCATCACTGCCAGTAGCATACACTCTGTACCCCCTAGAAATAAGCCAGTGTTCATTTGTACCAAACAACCAATGATGGAAATTCTCCTTCGATTAGAAAATACATCTAGTAATACTTTTGGAAGAGAGCTTGATGCGTAGCACAAATCAAGAAATGCTAAATTGCAAAGAAAATAGTACATAGGAGTGTGCAACTTAGGACTGAAGATAATGGTACATATCAGAAAGCTATTTCCCATAATGGTCAGTGTATAAACTAGTAAGAAAAGTACAAAGAGTAAAATACAACTCTGCAAGTTTTGAGGATAAGCAGTTAGAATGAATTCTGTGAAAAAGGTTTGGTTCCCAAATTCCATGTTGGAAACCACTATAAGAAGTATACATCACTGTAGAAACAACAACAGAAATTTAATTACTCTCAGTAAAGTTTAGTGTAGTGGTAAAATAATGCCCAAAGCTGGTTTTATCTTAATAAACTTATTGTTATTGCACATTTTATTTAGTCTCTATTTCAACTACCACTGAATCTTCCTCGCCTTTATCATCAAATCACCGAAGCACCCTGACTGTATCCACCTCATCAGCTCCTTCTTCTCCTTGATCCACTCCAATCTGGTTTATAGACACTCTAGTCCAGTGAAACTTGTCTTTCTAAAGTCACAAAATAGCTCCTTTCTGATGGGTCTAAAGGACCTTTCTTCTTGTTCAATCTGCAGCTTTCGACCCTGCTCACCACCCTCTCCGACTGCACACCCTCTACTCCACCAGCCTTCATGACCATCCTTTACCTCCTACCTTTACAACTTTTCCTTCTTTGTTTCTGCATCCAGCTTTTCCTCCTTTCCTTTCTGTCTACCCATTAAGGTCTCAAAATTATCTGTCCTCCGTCTTCCTCTAAACATCTACTCCCTTGATAAGCTTATTACTGTAGCTCCTTCAATACCATGTCTATGCCAATGACACCTGATTTTACTTCCCATCCTTTCTATTCGTCCATACTGTGTGTCCAGCTGTCTATTTACCTTCTCCTTATGGAAGGTCCAACACTTTCTCAAACTCAAAATCTTCAAAACCTAGCTCATCTCCCTCCATAGTCCTTTTATACAATAGTTACCATTGACAAAATACTTTTCTCTATCTCACAGAAGAAAAACAAAAATGGATGAACACAGTCAATATTTGCAGAACAAAAATCACTCTTGTGGTACAAACTAAGGATGAAAGGTGACCACGCTTCCCCCCAAAAAAAGGAAATGGGATCAACTTCCAGAAGAACATGAATGCACTTTCTCTGAGAATTATGGAAATACAGCCTACTGTATAATATGTTTCTTTAATTTTACCTTTGAGCTCTTACTGCCATTATACACTTATTTTACTCCCCAACCTTTCTATATATATATGTTATTTGTTGATTATGTTAATTGGGGTTCTGATCACTTCTGGATTTATCCCCGCTGTGTACATATCCTTTCACCTTTGACTATAAGTCATACAATCCTTAGATTTGAAGTTGCTGACTGAGACCAAAAGAGCTCTTATACATTGGATTCTTCTATGTGCAACTCAGATTCCCAAGGGCACCTGTTGGTTGCTACTGTACATACAATCCCTCTGTCCTTCCCAGCTACCAAGACCCAAAAGAGCCAATGCTGTGCTGTATTTGCACCTCTCAGATGAGTACTCTGTTTCTATGGGTACATTGGAGGGGACATCCCAACCCAATCAGAATACTGTAGAACAAAGATGGTCCACTAGTTAAAAGGCCAGTATCAGCATCATATACACCAATCAGCCATAACATTAAAACCACCTGTCTTATATTGTGACACCTGAAGGTGTCCTGTTGTATCTGAAACCAAGATATTAACAGCAGACCCTATTAAGTCCCATCATTTGTGATGTGTGGCCTCCATGGCACGTACATGTTTTTCTAGCACATCCCACAGATGCTCGATCAGATTGAGATAGACATATAGAATTTGATGGCAGATAAGAACATCTTGGCCCATCTATTCTGACCCTTTTTATTTTAAACTTTTGGTAACATCAACCCTATTTGTTCCTTATTTCTTTGTAAGGATATTCTTATGCCTAAACCATATTAAAAATGTTCTACAGTCTTAGCCTCTACCCCCCTCTGATGGGAGGCTATTCCACTTATCCACTAACCTTCCTGTTTAGAATATTTTCGACAAATTTCCTTTGAACCTACCTCCCTCCAGTTTCAGTGTTTGGCCTTGTGTTCTTCTTGTTCTTGTTAAGAATGTCTCCCTCCTGTACAGTACCTTGGTAAAACCATTCATATATTTGAAAGTTTCTATCTTATCTCCCCTTTCCCTTCTCTGCTCTAAACTATACATGTTAAGAAGATCATTTAATCTTTCTTGGAAAGTTTTATGATGTAGTCCATGCACCATTTTGGTTGTTGGCATTTTGCATTTTGCAGTGTTGGCATATGTACCAATGTAAAGCAGTGTGTTGTATAGGCTTTTTATCTATAATTTGCAGGAACAGAAGGAACATGTTGTTTCACAACAAGTGGGAAGCCACAGCTGGCCTATCTCTGGGGATCCACATGAACTTTGGAGTCGAGCAACAATCCTCATTTATTATGCCACAATTGCGGGAAAATATTGGATGATATCCTGCTCTTCATCTTTCAGGTCTAGTGGGTGGGTCGTTTCTTTTATAAACAATACAGGGCCCCTCAGATACTTGGCCCATTGCAGATGCAACCATGCTTTTCTGGATTCTGTTCCTCTCTGCCACCTCCGCTGATAGTGGTCATCTTCAGGGGTGTAGAGAGCCCTGCCAGCCCCTGGTAATGAATGAGTGGGGGTAGCCAAAAAAGGGGGGGGGGGTATCCATGTCCTGTAAAAATAACAGAATGTACAAAATTAATAATTACAGCTATTCTACAGTAATTCAGGGAGCAGGCGGGGTACGGTGAGGGCACCCACTTCCTATATTGATAGTGCAAAGCTGGCTCAACATCCTCGGCAGGTACTGGTATTAAGTATAGGTTTACTTAGGATGGGGTGCAGCAGACTGGGCCCCTTCAACAACCCGGGCCAGGGTAACTAGTATCTGCACCCAACCTCTCAGCACCACTGGTCATCTTCCAAACATATTTTCTTCTGTGCGTTTTGAGGAACATATAGATTTTGATAACATCATTATTGGTCATTGTGGTCATTTTGAAAACTTCAGTCTGTTTAGGAAAGTTATGCGGGTGAGATATAGGAACTCGTACCATGTGTGTGGGAAGGTGAGGGAGTAATAAGTAGCATGTGATAGGTCTATGAGTTATTACCTGGTGCTTCTTTAACAGATATTTTGATGCTGTATGTTAGGATTCTGGGCCTGATTCCGATTTGGTCAATGTTAGCACTGCTGCTGGAGACGTAAGTAAACTTTTTAGTGCCCTGTGCCAATTTGCATCCTTAGTTAGCAATCTTTTGGGTTTATTACCCGGCGTCAGGCAGCATACATGACGAAGGGTAATATACCTGAAACGTTGCTATAGATGCAAATTGATTGCTTTTTTTCCTAAGTCCACTGAGTGCCGTTTCTTCGCTCTTATATACCCACTATATGACTTCTGGCATCGTGGCTCAAAATTATACAGTGAATGGGAGTGCCTACCTATTCGAATTATATATATATATATTACACACACACATTTCTAAAACACTGCAAGAAAATGGTTTGGAACACAATTCCTGTTTATACCACATTCCTGCACTTTACTTGAGAGTTCGTTGTTATTCAGAAACAATATCCTTTATTAAAAAACACATTCAATATACTGCCATACCCAGGACTCAAATCTATAACCTGTTACATTCCAGTCAAACGTCCTACTTATTGGTCTATTTGATCCTGCATAAAAACTATGAAATGTATAACTATATGAAGCTATTTGTACTTTGTACAAAAAAAAATAGGCATTGCAACTTAGTGTGCAGCCAGACATACAATCTCTTGCAGCTACACACTACATAGATCTGCTCAGCTGCAATGCTGATCATTTTTTCACAAAGTGAGAAAAAACTTCATGTTGCTCAACATGTTAGTCCCAGCACCCAACAAAGACCTAGGACTAAAGTGGTCTATTTGCCTTTCATGTACATGTATCCGCCAGACATACATGCCCTACTTCATATGATCTGACCACATTCTCATGAATTTGAACTCTTCTTACAATGTGGCTGCTTCCCCTGCATATAGGCAATAGGTGCACTATAAAAGGTAGGTTTTTCCAAATGTTTTACATAATTGTCAGTGAATAAAACTGTACTCATTATTATAAGTAACTACACATTAAAAATTCATAAAATCAGAATAAAAATCTGAATCAGTTTTATTTGCCAAATATACCAAAAATATACAAGGAATTTGGGGGCTAATTCTGAGTTGATCGCAGCAAGAATTTTGTTATCAGTTGGGCAAAACCATGTGCACTGCAGGAGGGGCAGATATAAAATTTGCAGAGAGAGTTAGATTTGGGTGGGTTATTTTGTTTCTGTGCAGGGTAAATACTGGCTGCTTTATTTTTTCACTGCAATTTAGATTTCAGTTTGACCACACCACTCCCAAATCTAACTCACTGTGCACATGTTTTATCTGCCACCCCGGTAGTGCACATGGTTTTGCCCAACTGCTAACAAAATTGCTGCTGCGATCAACTCAGAATTAGGCCCATATTTCAGATGAATCACATCTCACAAAACATACATAAAAGAGAGCACATAAAACAAATAAAGCATACAGTCCAACAATACAAAGTATACAGCAATAAAGTAAAATACAATATTATACAATATTGTAACTCTTACCCTTTTAGCAATTTAACTTGATCTGTACCATCTGACAGATGGTGACAACTGAAACAGGTCATGGCCAGGGTGAAAATGATCATCAATAACTTTCCCTGCTTGCTTTCTAACCCTAGGCAGGTATATAGCCTCAACCGTAGGAAAAACAATCCCAATCATTTTTTTCACCATCCTGACTACCCATTGTAATCTATACCTACCATATAAAGTAGCTGAGCCAAACTACACTATAATTGATCTACAAAGCACAGATTGAATTACCACTGAGTAAAAAAGGAAGCAATAGACCCTGCGATAAATTAAACTTCTCATGTTTCCGTAAAAGGTACATCTGCTGCTGCACTTTCCTCACAATGGCATCAATATTAATCATCCACCTCAAGTCCTGGGAAATCACAGAACCCAATAATTTGATGGACTCCACCACAGATACCGCACTATCCACAATGGTGAGGGGCAACAGTACAGGAGGTAGCTTAAGAAAATCCATTATCATCTCAACCATCTTGATTGAATTTAACTCAAATTTATTTGACCTGCCCCAGAGGGCCAACTGCTCAACCTCCTTTCTATAAGTGGATTCCTCACCATCTTTGATGAGGACAGTAAGCATGGTATCATCCGCAAATTTCAAGAGTTTCCCAGATCGATTACCAGAGGTGCAGTCATTAGTTTACAAGGAAAAAGAAAAGGAGAAAGAACAAATCCTTGGGATGCAAACGTGCTAATCGTCCATACATCAGATAAGTATTCCCCCAATTTAACACACTACTCCCTGTCTGCTTAAAAATTTACTATCCAGGAACACATATTGTAGTTAATGGAACCCATAAACTCAACAATTTTGATTGAAGAATACCAGAGATGATTGTGTTTAATCCTGATTAAAAATGGCATACAGCATTGTGTTAAATCATCTTTATTCACAAGAATTATTTAGAGTTTTCTGTTTCATCACATTACTCTATTTCTATCATCTTGGTGATATTGAACATATCTAAAAAGCAATAATAGCAAGTTATATTACATATGGGCAATGATACCCTTTTATAAAAAAAAATTAATTTAATAAAGAATAGATTTTAATATAATTTTGTGGAAGGGAATATTTTAACTGATTCTTCTTTTTTTCTCTGTCATTTAATAAAGGCTTGTTTATTAAGCATATTTGCACATCATTTTAGGTAAAACAGCAGCCCTTCCTCAAGTGAATACACACCCAGCTAGCAAGGATGTAAGGGGGCATCTTCTCATGATCTTATATAAGAAAATAGAATGGCCATAAGATAAGTTCCATATATTGCATACTCATAAAGCCAGATTGTAATGCTAGGCTCACTAATTGTGGCCTGGGCAGCTATGGGTAGGTGTTAAGATGACAATATTGTCTTCTGCATAGCAAGAGGTGTGTGATAGGTTCACAAGGGGTGGTCTGGGTAACATTGGGAGAGTGCTAGGCTGACAAAGGGGTATTCTGGATCATATGTGTTGGGTGCTACGCCCACTATGGTTGGCTACTAGGATGCTGAAAGATGGTCTGGATAGCAAGTGGTTGGTGCTAGGCTGATCTGGGTAGCAAGGGCATGGCATAACACAGGGGTGGATTTATGGGTCAGGCCGCTCCCATGGAAATGATTCCCTCCCCCATCATGTCACTTTCCCATTCCTTTCAGGTCCAGTCTGAATGCCTCTAGACCCTCAAAGCAGTTCAAACTCACCCCACCACCTCTTGGATCACAATTTTCTGCCCATTGAAACACTCACATCAGTTGCAAAATGAAATAATATGTTGTAATAACAACAAAATAATCATCAGCCTGCTGTGTCCCCTCCCAGCAAGTTCCACCCCAAAGCACATGCTGAGTGGAAAATCCACCACTGGCGCTATAGTGACAAAGCTGTGTTCTATTTTGCAAGTAATTGGTGTTAGTAACACCATAACTGGGTGGCAACCCAATATGTAATAATATCACACCTAGAGGGTGGGGCCTCTGACTCCAGGAAGTAGAGCTCTTCTCTGCAGGCTGCAGGGAGCATATCCAGATCATCCCCAAGGCAGTATGCATTTGTGGAGCAAAGTGGGTAGGCAGGAGTGTGAAGGGAGATTAGGTGAGAAATGGATGAGGGCTTCGTGAGAAGCTTAAATTCTGAAGGGAAAGTGAAGCCAGTGTAGGGTGTAAAGGAGAGGAGAGGCAAACATAGATGGAATTATCATAGGGCTCTCAATCATATTTTTTACAATTTAATTTGAGTAAATATGGACAGAACACATTTCCCATTACAAGTATGGGAAGTACAATCTGTTTACTAGAAAAAGGAACTTAAGGGCTTGGAGGAGAATTTAGCAAATTCCTAATGTGCCCTTTCAGTTGTTCCTGTGATTATAAAATAATGTGAAAAGAGTGTGAAAATGCATTGGGTTCATGAGACCTGCAGTACTGCTGAAATACTGACAGATGTGACAAACTAACTAAACTAATCCAAACACTAACCCTCCTTACCCTCAGCCTAACCCTTCCATCTTGCAGCCTACAACTTACCGTCCCCCCGCAGCCGAACCATAACCCTGTGTACCAACCCTAACACTTCCCCTCACAGCCTAACCCTCCCCAACATACTTATGTTCAGGATTCAGGTTGTCACGTTTTCTCATCGGTGGTCTCCTGACCACTGGCATCCCATATGTCGGGATGCCAACAACATCAAATAAAAAATACATTTTCACATTATTTTAATTAAAATATTAATGTTAAATTTGTCCCTAACAGTAGCAGTCAAACCCATGTTACTAATATAAATGTTGTTGTCATTACCGGTCATTACAGTACAAATCTATTAGTATCTAGAAACAGACAAAGGAGGAATCGGATCATATTTTCAAGAAATAATCTTATACCAATTACAATAATACGTGGACTTCTGCACTCACATCAACAGCTACATATCACTGATACTACATATCACTGGCATGTAAATATTTATATAACCAAAGGTATGAACAGTAATTCATTTCTCATTCGGCACAAATCTGCTCATCATCTCATGCATGCAATCTGTGTTTGGGAACTATGAAAAGTCATCTCTGGTCTGCTCAATTCATTTCTCTCTTACTGTATGAAAACTCATGTACGTTTTTAAAGTTTTAAGTGTAATGACCTAATTGTAGTCGGTATTGCCTGTGTGGGGTTGTTGTTCAGTGAATCATTGTTTATTGTTGGATGCTGCATGGTGTTTACTCAAACACAGCGCTAATTATCTCGTTTGACCATTTGTACATATGTCGTTAAACAGACTTTCTGTATCTTTAGATTTAGTGAGGTCCAGTCATGTTGTAAACAACAGGGCATGGTACAACATTGACTGCGGTGAATTACCACAGCTAATGGATTACCATGGGGCTGCCCAATTAGCCCTATAAGCCAGAATTTGGGGGGAATTATGCTTTGCCTGCCTTAGGCAGACAAATCAGAATCCCCAATAAGAAGTACTAGGAGAACCATTTTTAGGCCAATAACACATGGCTCCGGGAACCTTTTACGGAATCCTATGTGTTATCGGACAATAATGGGTAATTTTTTGCACGGTAAAAGCATGCAGTAATTAGATAGCCCAATAGTACTATCAGGCTAAAAAGCCTGTTTTACCGTGCAAAAAATTACCACATGTAATAAAAAAAATGTCATAGTTAATTGCAATAATGGCAAAGGGTGATTTGGATATTGTGGCTATTACAGAGTTATGATACAATGAGAGTCATGACTGGGACATAGCTATATCAGGATACAATTTGTTTAGGAAGGACAGAATGGGAAGAATCAGAGGAGGGGTAACAATGAATGTGAAAAAAGCAAAAATGCTACTTTCATCCAAAATATTGAAGAAAAAACCGAGGCACTTTGGGTGACCATAGAAACAGGGAGAAGAATACTGGGGAGATCTACAGACCACCAGGCCAGGTCAGGATTTGGACTGGACCCTATTGCTGGTTATAACAAATATGGCTTTAAAGGGAGGGGTCATAATCATGGAAGACTTTAATCTACAGTACCTGATGTAAATTGTGAAGGGTCTTTTGCAAGTTCAAATACAAATTTCTACATTTCTTACAGGGAGCATCTCTCAAGTAATTGGTAAGCTAGCCCACTTGCAAAGATGCAATATTAGATTTAATACTCACAAATGGTGAAAAGAAATCAGACATATATGTGGATGAGAACCTGGGATCCAGTGATCATCAAGCAGTATGGTTTAACATAAAGACAGACTTCAGCTCATATCACACAAAAACAATGGGGTTTTTTCAATAAGGTTGAATTTGCAAAAATGGGGAGATGTTTAAGTGATTCAGTGGCAGATTGGAGGAACTTGACAGGAGTGCAGGAGAGGTGGGAATAGCTAAAGAGTGCTATACTAAAGGCAACAGACTTTTGTATCCAAAGGGTTAGGAAAGGCACCAGGAAAAAGGAAGCAGGTGTGGTTCACAAAAGAGGTATCTTCTAGTGTAGAAGCAAAGAAGATGTCCTTTAGGAAATACAAACAGAGTTAAAATAATAATGACAAAGATGTGTATAGAAGAAGGCTGAGAAGGTGATCAGGCATGCAAAGGCTGTAGCTGAGGAGAAAATGACACAGTCAGTAGATAAAGGGGCAAACCTTTTTTTAAGTATATAAGTAAAAGGAGAAAATCAAATGGAGGAATAACAAGACATAAAAAAGAGAGTGAGTATTTGGTGGAGGGAGAGAAGGAAATAGCAGATCATCTAAATTATTATTTTTGCTCAGTATGTACTACAGAAGGAGAAGGGAATGGGCCACAGTTAAGTTGCAAAGACATTCATAAAAATAGGGCCAAAGGTTTCTGTCAACTTCAGACACAACCTGCATATCAAGTGATGCAATTTGTGTATGAAGTTGACAGAAACCTTTGGCCCTAATAAGGCACACTGACAACTAAAGAAATCAATGTATTAATGTACTGTATGGACTGATAGTCAAACAAATTTTAAAGTGTTATGTTTTTAAGAGATTGTTTCTAATGAATTGAATGATTGGTGAATGGTTATATTAAGAAATCGTTTATTGAAGAAAATTGGTTTCTAGCATAAGCTATACTTACTATAGGTGCCCCTGTAGATACTTTTTGTTCTTTTCATATATATATATATATATATATATATATATATAAATAAATAAATAAATAAAGACTATAATTAAAATGAAGTAAACATTTATTAAGCACTTACAAGTGCCACCAGGAAGACAGCAGGCTTCAGAGGACGCCAGACAGTCATTAATAAGATTCATCATCTCTGGAGCAGCAGGGAGTCTTGGATAGTGGAGGGACAGAGATAGAGATCAGGGGGAGTCACAGCTAGAAGACAAATAGCAGCCAGGAAGAATCTGCTGCACAACCTGCGATTCATGGGTAATTAAAGGAGCGGAACCTAATGCCAGGAGGGGTGGTGCTTAAATCATGGACCGTGAAATGCAGCAAAAAAATATATTTTTCAGGGAGGGTTTCTGGGTGCTCAGAAACCCCCCTGTGTGTGCCATTGAAAGGGAGGACATGATAGAAACTTTCAAATATATCAATGGTTTTACCAAGGTACAGGAGGGAGACATTCTTCTCAGGAAGAGAAGTATTAGAACTCAAGGACATACGTGTATCATGGAGGGACTCAGGTTCAGGCAAAATTTAAGGAAAATTGACTACACAGAAAGGGTAGTGGATAAGGGGACTAGCCTCCCATCAGAGATGGTAGAGGCTAAGACAGTAGAGCAATTTAAACAAACTTGGGATAGGCATATGAATGTCCTTACAAAGAACTAAAGAACAAACAGGGTTGTGATTACCTACAGCAGTGGTTCTCAAACTCGGTCCTCAGGACCCCACACGGTTCACGTTTTCCATGTCACCCAGCAGCTGCACTGTGTGTCACCAACTGTCACATTTTAAAAATCTACAGGTGACCTGCAAAACTTGAACTGTGTGGGGTCCTGAGGACCGAGTTTGAGAACCTCTGACCTACAGGATAAAAACGTGCAGACTAGAGCCAAGGGCCAAGTGATTCTTATCTTCTGTCAAATTCTATGTTTCTATGATATGCAGGTAATATCAGATGCACTCACCTGACTGTGTAGGAGGCGACATTGTGACATGAAGGTTAATGTATAAACTATGAACAGCAGCCAGGACATGCGGCATTAATGATAAACAACATGGAAAATAAATAACGATTGTTCTATTAGAACTCATAGTGGTTATTTCCATCCTTATACATGTCCAGTAAATATTAATGTGCTGTATCCTATGCTGTACTCACCATTTGTTACGTAAGTATTATTATATATTAAGGGGCATATTTAAGTGATATTATAAATTCACACAAATTTGGAAGAATGTAACAAATATTTCATACAGAGACAGAGCTTGAGAAAATCTCTGTTCCTATGAATCTCTCTCCTACACTTATCAGGGTATTTTTCACAAATAATACCCTGACAGTGTAACCACGCTGAAGAGTAAGTTATTATAACAGGGCTCCTTCCACCATTCGAAAAATATATATTTTAGTAATATTTGGACAAGTGTGGGGAGTGCGATCTGCGTACTAAATAAATACAAATTTAAGGGTTTGGAGAATTTTGCTAATTCTAAACTAATTGTCCTTTCTACATTTCTGTGAAACTAAACTAATATGAAAAGGGTATAAAAACGATCATGTTCACATAATTTTAGTAAAAATAATATTGATAAATATGCCCCATAAAAAGAAACGCATAGAAAATACATTATGTGCTCTTTATACCTTTCTATCTATGTTTTCCTTTCTGAAGGACATTTATTCATTATTTTACAGGGAGAGAATACTCTTCGGAGAATAATCATTACAACAGCCAGACCTATTCTTAGTCACATTCATTTATGTAATTGTCCGCTATGGATTATTTCCCATTGTACATGAAATTACCAGACAGTCCCAGGTGACCCCCATGAGATCACAGAGCAGCAGTCACTCATTCTTGGCCGGATAACAGTTCACACTATCACTAAGGCTAAACTGAGAATATTTGTTAATTTTGTGTAAAACTTTACATTTGGTATTGTATATTTGTATATTTATAGACTATATGGATTAGATCCTGTACGTGTTTTGTGCAACATGTAGATCATCATGTGCAAGTACACCACTGTAACAAAAAGTTGGTTGTTGAGTACAATTAGTATAAATTATTCCTACTTAGTATTGTCCACCACAGTACTTACTACCCGTGTGGGCAGTCCTTGCATAAAGTATATATCCTGTTCTGTGATTTTATATTGTAGGACTGTATGCCCACTCATGGTAGCACAATTGTCTTGCTGTAAGAATAAGACAGATTATTTTTGGTTGTTGAAATGTCCATTTTCCTGTAACACATGAGATTGGGGAAGGAATAGGACCTGTCCTGACCCCAGTACTTGTTCTCTACATTTACACAGCATTTTTTCCCAAGACCAATGTTTTACTTTGAGGACTTTCTCTTAAATGGAAGCCATTGAAAAAGTGTGTGGGTTCCTTCTACTTGCACCAGTCCCACCTGATTAAGCCCAGACAATAGTATTTTTCCCCTGGGAAACTTTGGCCCCAGGGCCTAGTTCAGACCTGATCAGTGATCAGATAATCGCCACCTACAGAGGAGTGTATTTTAGCTGTGCAAGTGTGCGATCGCATGTGCAGCCGGACAATACAAAAAATATTTCTGCAGCTTCTGTGTGGCCCAGAACATACTCAGCTGCTGCGGTCACTTCAGCCTGTCCGGTCCCGAAATTGACGTCAGACAACCGCCCTGTAAACCCTTGGACATGCCTGTGTTTTTCCAACCACTCCCAGAAAATGGTCAGTTGCCACCCACAAATGCCTTCTTCCTGTCAATCTCCTTGCAAACGGCTGTGCGAATGGATTCTTCATAAAACCCATTGCACAGCTACGATCCGCTTTGTACTAGTGATGAGCGGGTTCGGTTTTACTCGGTTTTACACGGTTCTCAAAACGGCATCTTAATGGCTCACGGATGTCACGTGTTTTGGATAGCCCATAAGGTTCTGTTTTGAGAACCGAGTAAACCGAGTAAAACCGAACCCGCTCATCACTACTTTGTACCCGTGCAACATGCGTGCGCATTGCGTTGCATATGCATGCGCAGTTCTGATCGCAGCACTGCACAAAAAGCTACTGTAGCTTGCAATCAAGTCTGAATGACCCCCCAGTTCTCAGAAGGAAAGGGTGGAAAAAGATGGAGGGATGCATTAGAGTCCGAATCCAGGGGGGAGGCCCTGGTGTTGGTTTCAGGACTAAATGAGAATTATGGGTCCCTCTAGGTGAAGAATTTGAGAGCAGACACAGGTCTGAGCATATTCAAGTGAAAGTACATCAGGGCTAGGCCATGGGTTTTACTGCCAGTTGTGAAGCACTAGATTTACTTCACCCACATTGTCCATCTGGGGTGCCTTGTGTGCATTGGTATATCCAGTATATTCTATGGGGTTTTGAGTCACTTATACAAAATGCAGTTCTAAGGTTCAACTGTACTATAAATGTCCATCACAGGCACCAACATGCCAGGTGGGTTTAGCCCATGCTACTGTATATCTTAGCCTTCTAATTTAGAGTACTGGAATGACTGTACTTGATGTTTTTGGTCCCCACTTGGCATAAATTTTCCCTCTATCAAAGTGTTAGACATAAAGTACAAGGGCCCTCATTCCGAGTTGATCGGTCGCAAGGCGAATTTAGCAGAGTTACACACGCTAAGCCGCCGCCTACTGGGAGTGTATCTTAGCATCTTAAATTTGCGACCGATGTATTCGCAATATTGCGATCACATACTACTTAGCAGTTTTAGAGTAGCTCCACACTTACTCTGCCTGTGCGATCAGTTCAGTGCTTGTCGTTCCTGGTTTGACGTCATAAACACACCCAGCGTTCGCCCAGACACTCCCCCGTTTCTCCGGCCACTCCTGCGTTTTTTCCGGAAACGGTAGCGTTTTTATCCACACGCCCATAAAACGCCGTGTTTCCGCCCAGTAACACCCATTTCCTGTCAATCACACTACGATCGCCGGAGCGATGAAAAAGCCGTGAGTAAAAATCCAATCTTCATAGCAAAATTACTTGGCGCAGTCGCAGTGCGATTATTGCGCATGCGTACTAAGCGGATTTTCACTGCGATGCGATGAAAAAGAATGAGCGAACGACTCGGAATGAGGGCCAAGGTCTTTCTAAAACAGCAAGTAGACCAAGTTTCCAGATTCATGGGGTGCTCAGATTCATGGGGTGCTCATGGGGTGCAGAATACTAAAACTACACCACCTAAACTTCTCTAAAATGATAATCACCTGATCCCTAGACCTCCCTTGATATAAGGTAATGAGTTCACATGATACCAAGATCCAGCCTTGGTTGGCATTAAATAGGTAAAGACAGAGCTCATAATTTCTGTTATATCCTTTTTCTCCTTCCCTAGCACCTTGGGGTTTTGCCTTATGGACCTAGCATCTCCTTTATCATCATAATGGGCCACTACATGGATGCACTCAGAGTTATAGCTAAGTTGGTACCTTTGGACAGGGGCAGATTGGGATGAAAAACAAGCCTTGGAATTTTATGAAAGCAATCCTAATGGGGGCATGGTCTGATGAGGGGGTGGGGTCTGTTGAAGGGGGTGGGATCCCTCCTTGTTGAGCTTTATTGTACACAATTGCAGCATTCCTAGCTTCTTTTGCTGCAGTTGCGCGAGAGACTAGGAATGGATTGGGTGCTAAAAGAAGTGCTGTAATATTTTGTAGAAGTGGCCCGAGATCTGCAGCACAAAAGATAAAACATCCCGAGTAGCCATGGCAGTGTCACTGGATGGCAGTTGTATTGCAGAGATGGAATAACAGAATCAATGTGGACAATACATGAACTGAGTCTGGTGGGCTGCCTGTCATGTGGGGGTGGGGCCACATGACAACACACATTACAGACCCCACAGATATGTTGGCCTATCCACCCCTGCATTTGGACCTCCTTATCTGGTTCCACTGAGCTTGGGTCACCTGGTTTCTGTTACAAAGAGAGTACACTCAGCGCTGCCCTGCAGGGCACTCTCTTACATCTAGAATTAAAGCTCTGTCCCGGAATGCCTGAGTTCCTGTGCTTGCGGCTGTTGTTTCTGACATTCACCTCATCATGCGGCCTTAACTGGTGGTCCACATCGGGCTTGCTCCGTATGCCGCCATGTTACTTTCTGGTTCTCCTTCCATAGAGCACCAATGGCTACTCACAGGAAGTAGCATCAGCGGGGTGCAACAACCAATCAGCTTAGACCCAGGGGTATAAATATCCTTCTACAGCACTTCGTGGTGTCAGTGCTTCGTTGTCCATAGCCTGCTAAAGCTCCTGCAATGTTCTCCTGTTCCAGGTTCCTACCTAAGGACTATAGCGCTATATCATCTGTCACTCACTGACTTTGCTCCTGTAGCCATGTCCCGAGTTTCCTGCAATCCAGACCTGCACCTCAGTCTCGAATCAAGTCCTGTAGCCATGTCCTGGCCTTCAAGAAATCCAGACCTGTTCCTCGGTCTTGAATCAAGTTCTGGAGCCTTGTCCCAGCATTCCTGCAATCCAGATCTGCTCTACAGTCCAGAGCTCAAGTATTTCAGATGTGTCCTGGCTTTTCTGCAAATCTGGTCTGCCCTACTGTCCAGAGCTGAGAACTGCAATTGCGCTAAAGCAGTTCCGAGTATCCTATAGCATAACTTCTAAATTCATCTGAACTCAGCTATACTGCATGAAGAAGTCCTATATTTTGCCACCAAGCTTTCTGCCAAATCTCCCATGCTACTCCTCTGCAGAAACTCCCAGACCAGATTCACAAATCAAACCTTGTCTGACAGTAGGCAGTGACGTAATGGATCTGGCAGGAAATCTTGGATCTCCTGCAACTCATAGCAGCCTGATTGGAGTGTCTGGGGGCAACACAAAGGCAGATGTTTCAAGGCCAGAGTGATCTTTCTGCACACTATGACAACTTGCAGTCTTCCACAGTAACAAACCAGTGCTACTTCTCATCCTGCTGAGACTCCATCCTCCAGTAAAGCAGTAGTTCCTGTGCCCAAGTTACCAATTCCAGGCAAATTTGATGGTTCTCCAAAAAAGTGCCAGAGCATTCATAACCATTGTGACATCTATTTTACTCTCCTTGTGTTAGGCGCCGTGGTCCGCGATGTCCTCGCGGCCCGGCGCCTAGCAACTAGGGACGCCGTGCGCGCTAGCTGCCGGGTCCCTAGCAACGCTGGGACGCCATGCGCGCTGAGCCGCCGGCTCCCTAGCAACGCTGGACGCCAGGCGTGCTGAGCCGCCTGGACCCTAGCAACGGGGACGCCACGGGCGGACCGCACTCCCCGTTGCAGGGGCAATCAAGTTAAACACACACACACTTGTCTTCTGGTCATGCAGCAAGGCAGCTGCATGGCATGTTTGCTAATCAGGCTCTGAACATCTGATTGGAGGACTCCCTGCTAAATACCTTCTCAGTGCTTCACACAGATGCCGGTAATAGCTTCCTGCATGCTGCTTAGGTTTGCTGAACGTCTGTTTCAGTCCTGCTGTGTCCGGTCATTCCTGTCCTCAGAGTTCCTGTATCTTGGAGTTGTCATCTCATTCCAAGGAGTCTTCTGGTCCTCAATTGCCTGTACCAGTCGCCAGAGAATCTCATGTGGCTTTCGTGAGTTGAGGCTCTGCCGTGTGCTGCGGCTCAGCCCGCTTTATTTTGTAATCTGTTTCGGAGCATTTGCGGAGGTTTCCGCTTCCACAAGTCCTCTCCGGAACTCGGCGGTGCCGGGTAGGAGAGTGGTCAAGTGGGTATTTTGGTTGTCCTTTTCCCTGGCGTTTTTTCCACACATATTCTAGTTTTAGGTTAGCTTGTAGCCCCTGGCTTTGTTGCTTAGTTAGAGGGCCCCTTGTTATCACCCTGTCTCAGATTTCTCTTTGTCTCCCATTAAGACCTGAGGGGGCATCGGAGTTGGGCAGACGTAATCCGCCCTTCAAACGCGGCTGCCCTGGGCTCAAGCAACCATAGTCTCGCAAGAGATTTCTGACAGCACGGGCGAGACAACGGAGTTAGGGCGCCAGGAGCTATTTCAGTTCCCGCTCCCTTTCCCAGCATTACGTTCCAGTGCTCAGGTCCTTGCTATAAGATCTCCCCAGACCAGAGTGCTGGAATCATAACATTATTACTGGCAATACCAAAACTTAAAATTAAATGGGGTTTAATTTTTTCTCATTTTTTTTTGTGAGAGTTTATCGGCCTCATGAATCCGACAGGTTTAGGGCCAAATCCCGGTCAGCTCTTAGTCAACCAGATTCAAGAACTTACTCAGATGGTTCAGGATCTTTCTCTTCGGGTGAGGTCGCAGGAAGATCTTTTGCGAGCCACCCCGAAGGTAGTCCCTGAACCAAAGATGCATTTGCCCGACCGTTTTTCTGGTGACAGAAAATATTTTTTTAATTTTAAAGAAGCCTGTAAGCTTTATTTTCGTTTAAGACCTACATCCTCTGGTACTGAATCTCAGCGGGTTGGGATTATCGTTTCTTCACTCCAGGGAGATCCTCAGACTTGGGCATTTGGTTTAAAAGCTGAGGATCCTGCTGTTATGATTCCAGCACTCCTGACCAGAGGAGATCTTATGAAAATGACCAGAGCGCTGGAATGGAATGCTGGTAACGGGAGCAGGAAAGACTAGTTGCCCCTGGCGCCCTAACTCTATTGTCTCACCCGTGCTATTGGAGATCCCTTGCGAGACTATGGTTTCTTGAGCCCATGGCAGCCACGTTTGAAGGGCGGATTATGTCTGCCCAACTCCGGTGCCCCCCGGTCTTAATGAGAGACAAAGGGAAATCCGAGACAGGATGATAACAAGAGGACCTCTGACTGACAACAGGCCAGGGGCAACAAGCTAACTAGCAAAGACCTGAAGTATGTGCGGAAAAACCGCCAGGGAAAAGGACAACCAAAAATCCACTTGTCCAATACTCCTACCCAGCACCGCCGGATACCAGAGTGGACCTGTGGAAGCGGAACCATCCGCAAAATGCTCCAAAACACAAATAATAAATGGTAAAGCGGCCAAGCCGCAACACACGGCAAAGCCGCGACTCACGAACACCACTAGATGTTAAGTCAGGACTTATGTCAGTCAGGACTCCAGGAACAAGATGACAACTTCCGAGTACAGGACTACTGAAGACTGGAACGACCGGATACAGCAAGACTGGAAACAGACTATCAGCAAACAAGGACAGCATACAGGAAGCTATTACCGGCATCTGTGAGAAGCCCTGGGAGTGCATATAAACAGGAGTCCTCCAATCAGCTGCTGACAGGGCTGATTACATAAATGCCGTGCAGCTGCCTTGCTGCACGGCCAGGAAACAGGTGCACAATAATTTTAACTGGACCCGGCAACAGGGAACGCGGTCCGCCAGTGGCGTCCCCGTTGCTAGGGTCCGTGCGGCTCAGTGCGCCCGGCGTCTAGCGTTGCCAGGGAGCCGGCGGCTGTACGCGTACGGTGTCCCTGGTTGCTAGGCGCCGGGCCGCACCGACGAGCGGACCCCGGCTCCTAACAGTACCCCCCCCTTGAGGAGGGCTCAAGGAACCCCTAAAGCCAGGCTTCCGAGGAAATTCCCGAAAAAATGCCCTCTTGAGCCTTGGGGCATGAAGATCTTTATCCAGGACCCAAGACCTTTCCTCTGGACCATAGCCTCTCCAGTGAACCAGAAAATAAAGCCTGCCCCGGGACAATTTGGAATCGAGAACCTTCTCCACCAGGAACTCCTGTTGTCCCTGTACCTCCACTGGAGATCTTCCCTGATAGATCTTCCGAGTTTATCTACTGGAAGAAACGTATTTCCAATACGGAGAGATCTTGGTAAACGTAACCAGAAAGCAACTGGGTTGACTTTTTTAATAATATGAAATGGTCCAATAAATTTGGGTCCCAATCTAGCCGAGGATTGTCGAAGTCTAATGTTACGAGTCGACAACCATACCCTATCTCCCACCTTAAAAGTGCAAGGACGTCGGAGCCTGTCAGAAATTTTTTTCTCTCGAAAGGCCGCTTTTCTGAGAGCAAGGTGCACTTTTTTCCAAATAGCTCTGAGATGGGAGGTTAAGGTTAGCGAGGAAACTTAGGAATGTTGAAAAAAAGAATTAGCTCTGGGGTGAAAACCAAAAACTGAAAAGAATGGAGACACATTAGTGGAGGAATGACAAGAATTATTGTAAGCAAACTCCGCCAATGGAAGAAACTCGGACCAATCATTCTGGAGTTTGGCTGAGTACAAACGCAAATACTGTTTCAATGATTGGTTAACTCGCTCAGTTTGCCCGTTGGATTGGGGGTGGTAACCGGATGTTAATGACAATTTCATCTTTAATGAAGCACAAGAACACTTCCAGAATTGTGCAATGAATTGTGGACCCCGATCAGAAACAATATCAGTGGGCAACCCATGAAGTCTGAAAACATGGCGGAGAAACAAAACTGCCAATCCATGGGCAGATGGCAGTCGGGGAAGAGCAATGAAATGAGCCATCTTGCTAAAACGGTCCACTACCACCCATATGACTCGGAATCCGGCTGAAAGGGGAAGGTCTACCACAAAATCCATGGAAATATGAGACCATGGCCTGAGAGGGACATTTAAGGGCATAAGTTGCCTATGCTGTGCACAGACCTGACATGAAAAAACAAACTCCTTAAAACGTCTTTAGAAAGACCAGGCCACCATACTGAGCGGGAGACTAACTCCAAAGTCTTAGAGATCCCCGGATGCCCGGAAACTTTGTTATCATGGAACTCAGTCAAAACAGTAGCTCTCAAAAACTCAGGGACGTAAAGACGACCAGCAGGAGTATTTCCAGGAGCTTGGTGTTGAAGCTGTTTTAACTGGGTAAATAAATCTTGTGTGAGGCCTGCCCAAATGACTGAAGATGGAAGTATGGGAGTAACAGGACTGTTATTGTGAACTGGCAGAAAACTGCGTGACAGGGCATCCGCCTTGGTATTCTTGGAACCTGGCCTGAAAGTGATAATAAATTTGAAACGAGTAAAGAACAAAGCCCAACGAGCCTGCCGGGCATTCAGCCGCTTAGCTGATTCGATGTATTGCAGGTTTTTATAGTCAGTCAATACTGTAATAGTATGTGTTGCTCCCTCCAGCCAATGCCTCCACTCCTCGAAAGCCCATTTTATTGCCAGTAACTCCCGGTTACCAACGTCATAGTTGGATTCAGCGGAGGAGAATTTCCTGGACATAAAGGCACAAGGATGTAGTTCCAGAGACTCCGGATCCTTTTGAGATAGGATAGCCCCCACTCCAACCTCCGAGGCATCAACCTCCACAATGAAGGGCAATTCTGGATTGGGATGTCTGAGGACTGGAGCCGAGACAAAAGCTTGTTTCAGGGCCCGAAAGGACAACTCAGCTTCACGCGACCAGTTGGTAGGATCCGCTCCTTTCTTTGTCAGAGCCACAATGGGAGCAACCAGGTCGGAAAAAGAATGAATGAACCTCCTATAATAATTCGCAAACCCTAAAAAGCGCTGAATTGCTTTTAAATTGGTGGGTTGCGCCCAACTAAGGATGGCCTGGAGCTTCTTAGGTTCCATGAAAAATCCCTTAGGGGAAATAATGTACCCTAAAAAAGATACTTCCGTGACATGAAACTCACATTTCTCCAGCTTGGCATATAAATGATTCTCACGTAACTTTTGAAGAACCTGACGCACCTGGGAAACATGTTGTTCAATTGAGTCAGAATAAATCAGGATGTCGTCTAAGTAAACGACAATGAATTTCCCTAGGAAGTCACGGAGCACATCGTTAATGAGGTCCTGGAAAACTGCTGGAGTGTTAGACAAGCCGAACGGCATCACCAGGTACTCGTAGTGACCCGAATGAGTACTGAAGGCCGTCTTCCACTCATCTCCAGACTTGATTCGGATGAGGTTATACGCTCCTCTTAGGTCAATTTTAGAAAAAATCACAGCCGAACGCAGCTGATCAAAGAGGACAGAAATCAGCGGCAGAGGATAAGTATTTTTAACTGAGATTTTATTCAGGGCTCTAAAGTCGAAACAAGGTCTAAGAGAGCCATCCTTTTTCTCCACAAAGAAGAAGCCTGCACTTAAAGGAGATTTTGATGGCCTAATAAATCCTTTCCCTAGGCTATCCTTAACATAATCATTCATGGCCGCAGTTTCTGGCCCGGATAAAGCATATAACCTTCCCTTTGGCAATGCGGCACCAGGAATTAGCTCAATAGCACAATCATAAGGCCGATGTGGAGGCAGAATGTCTGCATTGCCCTTGGAGAACACATCAGCAAACTCTTGGTATTCCACGGGAATGAGTTCAGGAATGGCAGCTGCTATTCTGACTGGAAACGTAATACATTCCTTATCACAGAAGGTACCCCATTGTGAAATCTCCCCCGACCGCCAATCAATGGTGGGATTATGAAAGGCCAGCCAAGGGTGACCCAGAACCACTGGGCAATGGGTAAGGAAGAACTTGATTTTTTCAGAATGAAGAGCTCCTACCGTAAGTAGTACAGGGGGTGTACAGAGAGAAATAACCCCATTGGACAGTGGACTCCCATCTAAGCCATGCATGGTGACACACCTACCCAAAGATAACTGAGGAATGCCTAAGGCCTTAGCCCAAGTTAAATCCATAAAGTTTCCTGCAGCTCCACTGTCAACAAAAGCCGACACCGAAGAACTGAGGCTGCCAAAGGAAACTTTAGCTGGGACTAAAAGGGAGTTATTCGAGGAGATAAGCTGCAGACCTAGGTGAACCCCCTCACAATTCACTTGGTCGAGGCGTTTCCCGACTTGTTCGGACAATTACGAGCAAAATGTCCCTTACCCCCACAGTACAAACAAAGACCAGAGTTTTGCCTTCTGGCTCTTTCTTCAGGAGACAGCCGGGAGAGTCCCATCTGCATGGGCTCCTCTACGTCCTCAGAAATGGAATATACACATGGAGTTGACCTGACAGGAGCTCCTTTTTCAGCCCTCCGCTCTCTGAGACGACTATCAATCTTAATAGAAAGCTCCATGAGTTTATCGAGAGTCTCAGGAGCGGGATACTGAAGGAGACTGTCCTTTATAGACTCTGATAAGCCGAGGCGAAACTGACTGCGCAGGGCTGGGTCATTCCAGCCACAGTCATTCGACCAACGGCGAAACTCCGTACAATAAACCTCTGCAGGATTCTTACCCTGTCTGAGAGCGCGCAACTGACCTTCAGCGGATGCCTCTCTATCAGGGTCATCATACAACAGCCCTAAAGACCCAAAAAAGGCGTCTACTGACAACAAGGCCGGTTCCTCTGCTTTCAAACCAAATGCCCAGGTCTGAGGATCCCCCTGGAGCAAAGAAATAATAATCCCAACCCGCTGAGATTCAGTACCCGAGGAGATCGGTCTTAAACGAAAATAAAGTTTACAGGAATCTTTAAAATTAAAAAACTCTTTCCTATCACCAGAAAAACGGTCAGGCAAATGCATCTTTGGTTCAGGGACTACCTTCGGGGAAGTTCGCAAAAGATCTTCCTGGTACTTCACCCGAAGGGAAAGATCCTGAACCATCTGAGTAAGTTCTTGAATCTGGCTGACTAAGAGCTGACCAGGATTTGGCGCTAAACCTGTTGGATTCATGAGGCCGATAAACTCTTAAAAAAAAAATAAGAAGAAAATGAATAATTAATTTTAAGTTTTGGTGTGGCCGGTAATAATGTTATGATTCCAGCACTCCTGACCAGAGGAGATCTTATGAAAATGACCAGAGCGCTGGAATGGAATGCTGGTAACGGGAGCAGGAAAGACTAGTTGCCCCTGGCGCCCTAACTCTATTGTCTTACCCGTGCTATCGGAGATCCCTTGCGAGACTATGGTTTCTTGAGCCCATGGCAGCCACGTTTGAAGGGCGGATTATGTCTGCCCAACTCCGGAGCCCCCCGGTATTAATGAGAGACAAAGGGAAATCCGAGACAGGATGATAACAAGAGGACCTCTGACTGACAACAGGCCAGGGGCAACAAGCTAACTAGCAAAGACCTGAAGTATGTGCGGAAAAACCGCCAGGGAAAAGGACAACCAAAAATCCACTTGTCCAATACTCCTACCCAGCACCGCCGGATACCAGAGTGGACCTGTGGAAGCGGAACCCTCCGCAAAATGCTCCAAAACACAAATAATAAATGGTAAAGCGGCCAAGCCGCAACACACGGCAAAGCCGCGACTCACGAACACCACTAGATGTTAAACGGTGATCAGTCAGGACTCCAGGAACAAGATGACAACTTCCGAGTACAGGACTACTGAAGACTGGAACGACCGGATACAGCAAGACTGGAAACAGACTATCAGCAAACAAGGACAGCATACAGGAAGCTATTACCGGCATCTGTGAGAAGCCCTGGGAGTGCATATAAACAGGAGTCCTCCAATCAGCTGCTGACAGGGCTGATTACATAAATGCCGTGCAGCTGCCTTGCTGCACGGCCAGGAAACAGGTGCACAATCATTTTAACTGGACCCGGCAACGGGGAACGCTGTCCGCCAGTGGCGTCCCCGTTGCTAGGGTCCGTGCGGCTCAGTGCGCCCGGCGTCTAGCGTTGCCAGGGAGCCGGCGGCTGTACGCGTACGGCGTCCCTGGTTGCTAGGCGCCGGGCCGCACCGACGAGCGGACCCCAGCGCCTAACACCTGCGTTGTTATCTGTAGACGCCTTTTTTAAGTCATTAAGGCTCTTGTATGATGACCCAGATAGAGAGGCGTCCGCTGTGAGTCATCTGCGCGCTCTCAAACAAGGTAGAAATCCAGCAGAGGTTTATTGTACTGAGTTTCGCCGTTGGTCGAACGACTGTGGCTGGAATGTGACAGAAAGATATGTGTGGCATACACTGGCGCTCAGAATTTAAAGATGAACCCATGTAATGTATGGGGATGGGTTAATCCACAGATTTAAATAGACCCAATGGTTAAATCTCACAAGATAAAATTTATTAAAACAAACTGACATTAAACATGAATAAAGTGTAATCCGTGACTTGGCAGCAGAGGTTTGTTGGAAGTGACCGTGCAATAGATGAATATAAAATCTCTCACCATGTGATGGAGCTGCGGTGGGCTAGCTTATGGTAAAGCAATATGTTCCTAGGCTGAAAATAGCCCAGCACCACCGCAGTGAGTTTATTTCAGCATAAAAGTCCTTCCACTGGTATCACTGCTCCTCGTCCTTCGAGGTCCTCTGTTCGAATACCTGTGGCTGGAATGACCCGGCCCTGCGCAGTCAGTTTCGCCTCAGTTTATCTGAATTTATTAGAGACAGTCTCCTTCAGTACCCCGCTCCTGAGACTCTCGATAAACTCATGGAGCTTGCTATAAAGATTGATCATCGTCTCCGAGAGCGGAGGGCTGAAAGAGGAACAACTGTAAGGTCTAGTCCTTGTGTATATACCTTCCCAGAGGACGTCGAGGAGCCCATGCAGATGGGTCTCTCCCGGCTGTCTCCTGAGGAAAGAACCAGAAGACAAAAATCCGGTCTTTGTTTGTACTGTGGGGATAAGGGACATTTTGCTCGTAACTGCCGAACAAGTCGGGAAACACTCTGACCAGGTGAATTGTGAGGGAGTTCACTTAGGTCTGCAGCTTATCTCCTCAAACAACTCTCTTTTAGTCCCTGTTGAGGTTTCCTTTGGCAGCCGCAGTTCTTTGGTGTCAGCTTTTGTCGACAGCGGAGCTGCAGGAAACTTTATGGATTTAACTTGGGCTAAGGCCTTAGACATTCCGCATTTACCGTTAGATAGATGTATCACCATGCACGGCTTAGATGTGGGTCCGCTTTCCAATGGGGTAATTACTCACCATACACCTCCAGTAGTACTTACAGTAGGAGCCTTACATTCCGAAGATATTGAAATCTACCTTACACATTGTCTGGCAGTTCCTGTTGTTTTGGGTCACCCTTGGCTTGCCTTTCATAATCCCACCATTGATTGGCGGTCCGGGGAGATTTCCCAATGGGGTACTTTTTGTGCTAAAGAATGTATTTCGTATCCAGTCAGAGTTGCAGCAGTCGTCCCAGAGCTCATTCCTGTGGAATACCAGGAGTTTGCCGATGTCTTTTCCAAAGGCAATGCGGACATTCTGCCTCCCCATCGGCCCTATGATTGTGCAATTGAGCTAGTTCCAGGTGCCACTTTGCCTAAGGGGAGATTATATGCCTTGTCCGGGCCAGAAACCACGGCCATCAATAATTATATTCAGGAAAGCCTAAAGAAGGGATTTATTAGACCATCAAAATCTCCTTTAAGTGCTGTTTTTTTCTTTGTGGAGAAAAAATATGGCTCGCTTAGACTATGCATTGATTTTAGGGCCCTGAATAAGATCTCCGTTAAAAACACCTATCCTTTGCCGTTAATTTCTGTGTATTTTGATCAGTTACGTTCCGCCATGATTTTTTCTAACATTGACCTAAGAGGAGCTTACAACCTCATCCGAATTAAATCTGGGGATGAGTGGAAGACGGCTTTCAGTACTCAGTCGGGTCACTACGAATACCTGGTGATGCCATTCGGCCTGTCTAATGCTCCGGCACTTTTCAAGACCTCATTAACGATGTTCTCCGTGACTTCCTAGGGAAATTCGTGGTCGTTTATTTAGACGACATCTTGATTTATTCTGAATCGATGGAACAACATGTTACCCAGGTGCGTCTGGTTCTTCAAAAGTTACGTGAGAATCATTTATATGCCAAGCTGGAGAAGTGTGATTTTCACGTCACTGAAGTATCTTTTTTAGGGTACATAATTTCTCCTCAGGGATTTTCCATGGAACCAAAGAAGCTCCAGGCCATCCTTAATTGGGCGCAACCCACTAATTTAAAAGCAATTCAGCGCTTTTTAGGGTTTGCAAATTATTATAGGCGGTTCATTCATTATTTTTCTGACCTGGTTGCTCCCATAGTAGCTCTGACAAAAAAAGGAGCGGATCCTTCCAATTGGTCGCATGAAGCAGAGTTGTCCTTCCAGGCCTTGAAACAAGCCTTTGTCTCGGCCCCAGTCCTCAGACATCCTAATCCTGAATTGCCCTTTATTGTGGAGGTTCATGCCTCAGAGGTTGGAGTGGGGGCTGTCCTTTCTCAGGAAGATCTGGAGTCTCTGGACTTACATCCTTGTGCCTTTATGTCCAGGAAATTCTCCTCCGCTGAATCCAACTGTGACGTTGGTAATCGGCAGTTACTGGCAGTAAAATGGGCTTTCGAGGAGAGGAGGCATTGGCTGGAGGGAGCTAGACATACTATTTCGGTTTTGACTGACCATAAGAACCTGCAATATATTGAATCAGCTAAACGGCTTAATGCTCGGCAGGCACGTTGGGCATTATTTTTTACTAGTTTCAGGTTTATAATCACTTTCAGGCCTGGTTCCAAGAATACGAAAGCTGATGCCCTGTCACGTAGCTTTCTTCCTGTTCACAATAGCAATCCTGTTGTTACCCCTATAGTTCCATCTTCGGTCATCTGGGCAGGCCTCACACAGGATTTATTTACCCAGTTAAACCAGCTTCAACACCAAGCTCCTAGACTTACTCCTGCTGGTCGTCTTTATGTCCCTGAATTTTTGAGAGCCACTGTTTTAACTGAGTCCATGACAACAAAGTCTCAGGGCATCCGGGAATCACTAAGACATTGGAGTTAGTCTTTCGCTCAGTGTGGTGGCCTAGTCTTTCTAAAGACATTAAGGAATTTGTCCATTCCTGTCAGGTTTGTGCTCAGCATAAGGTTCCTCGTTCGTTGCCTATCGGGCAACTCATGCCTTTAACTGTTCCTCTCAGGCCATGGTCTCATATTTCGATGGATTTCGTGGTTGACCTTCCCCTTTCAGCTGGATTCCGAGTCATTTGGGTGGTAGTGGACCGTTTTAGTAAAATGGCTCATTTTATTGCTATTCCTCGATTGCCTTCTGCTCAAGGGTTGGCGGTTTTGTTCCTCCGCCAGTGTTCAGGCTTCATGGTTTGCCCACTGATATTGTTTCTGATCGGGGTCCACAATTCATCGCACAATTCTGGAAACGTTTTTGTGCCTCATTAAAGATGAAACTGTCTTTAACATCTGGTTACCACCCACAGTCTAACGGGCAGACCGAACGAGTCAACCAGTCATTAAAACAATATTTACGTTTGTATTCAGCAAAACTCCAGAATGATTGGTCCGAGTTTCTCCCTTTGGCTGAATTTGCTTACAATAACTCTTGTCATTCCTCCACCAAAGAGTCTCCATTCTTTTCAGTTTTTGGTTTTCATCCCAGAGCCAATTATTTTTTTTTATCATTCTCCAGTCTCCTCGCTGACCTTATCCTCCCATCTCAGAGCAATTTGGAGAAAAGTGCACCTTGCCCTCAGAAAAGCGGCCTTCCGAGAGAAGACATTTTCTGACAGGCTCCGACGTCCTTGCACTTTTAAGGTGGGTGATAAGGTGTGGTTGTCAACTCGCAATATCAGGCTTCGACAACCCTCGGCTAGACTGGGACCCAAATTTATTGGACCATTTCTTATTATTAAGAAGGTCAACCCAGTTGCCTTTCGGCTACGTTTACCAAGATCTCTCAGAATTGGAAATACTTTTCACTGTTCCCTGCTGAAACAATATGTTTCTTCCAGTAGATTTCCTCGGAAGATCTCTCAGGGTAGATCTCCAGTGGATGTGCAGGGACAACAGGAGTTCTTGGCTGAGAAAGTTCTTGATTCTAGAATATCCCGGGGTCGGTTTTAATTTTTGGTTCATTGGAAAGGCTATGGTCTGGAGGAAAGGTCTTGGGTCCTGGATAAGGATATTCATGCCCCTAAACTCAAGAGAGCATTTTTTCTGGAATTTTCTCAGAAACCTGGCTTTAGGGGTTCGTTGACCCCTCCTCAAGGGGGGGGTACTGTTAGGCGCTGTAGTCCGCAATGTCCTCGCGGCCCGGTACCTAGCAACTAGGGACGCCGAGCGTGCTAGCCTCTGGGTCCCTAGCAACGCTGGGACACCGTGCGCGCAGAGCCGCCGGCTCCCTAGCAATGCTGGACGCCGGGCGCACTGAGCCACCTGGACCCTAGCAACGGGGACTCCACGGGCAGACCGCGCTCCCCGTTGCAAGGTCAATCAAGTTAAACACACACACACTTGTCTTCTGGTCGTGCAGCAAGGCAGCTGCACGGCATGTTTGCTAATCAGGCTCTGAACATCTGATTGGAGGACTCCCTGCTAAATACCTTCTCAGTGCTTCACACAGATGCCGGTAATAGCTTCCTGCATGCTGCTTAGGTTTGCTGAACGTCTGTTCCAGTCCTGCTGTGTCCGGTCATTCCTGTCCTCAGAGTTCCTGTATCTTGAAGTTGTCATCTCATTCCAAGGAGTCTTCTGGTCCTCAATTGCCTGTACCAGTCGCCAGAGAATCTCGTGTGGTTTTCGTGAGTTGCGGCTCTGCCGTGTGCTGTGGCTCAGCCCACTTTATTTTGTAATCTGTTTCGGAGCATTTGCGGAGGTTTCCGCTTCCACAAGTCCTCTCCGGAACTCGGCGGTGCTGGGTAGGAGAGTGGACAAGTGGGTATTTTGGTTGTCCTTTTCCCTGGCGGTTTTTCCACACATATTCTAGTTTTAGGTTAGCTTGTAGCCCCTGGCTTTGTTGCTTAGTTAGAGGGCCCCTTGTTATCACCCTGTATCGGATTTCTCTTTGTCTCCCATTAAGACCTGAGGGGGCATCGGAGTTGGGCAGACGTAATCCGCCCTTCAAACGCGGCTGCCATGGGCTCAAGCAACCATAGCCTCGCATGAGATTTCTGACAGCACGGGCAATACAACGGAGTTAGGGCGCCAGGGGCTATTTCCGTTCCCGCTCCCTTTCCCAGCATTACGTTCCAGTGCTCAGGTCCTTGCTATAAGATCTCCCCAGACCAGAGTGCTGGAATCATAACACCTTGCAGCTAGCTTCCCAACAAATAAAACTAAAGTGACCTACAGATGGGTCCACCTTTATCTTAAATTCTTGCTGCCGCCTAGGCACACCATGGTTTATTAAAATAAACCCTTCATCTATTGTTCTCAGCTGCAATACAATACAGAGAACAATACTGACTGACCTGGCTCAGTTAATCCTATTAAAGGTCAAGATAAACGTGGACCCATCTGCACATTGTTTGCCTTCTCACTGAGTCAGCACTAGATTGCGTGTTGCCACTTTGGGAAAAGTCCGATCTTTTGCTTGAAGACTACAATAAGTTAATTGAGTGGGTTTTTAAAAATCCTAGATGAACCAGGTTGTTCAACTACTGCTTCAATTGATATCATGTGCATTTGACAGTGAACTCATACCATTGGACAGTATATCGTACAATTTCCGACCTTAGCTTCTGAGCTTCGATGGAATGAGGGTCCTCTGTTTGGTGCCTTTTGTAATGGTCTGTCTTAGAGGATGAAAGACAAACTATTTTCTCAGGAAGTTACTTAAAAGCACAATGAGTTAATGACTCTCTGCAATAGAATTGATCTCCGTATTTGGGAACATACTCTGGAGAAGTCTGAGGTCGACCGTCCCAAGCATCGGTCCTTTTCTTGGCCTCTGACACCACCTCCTGGGAATGAACCAATACATATATATCCAGAAAGAGAAAAGTATGACTCTTGTTTGGGCGCACTCTTATGTTGTCTAAGTGTTAATTGATAGGTGATGTGCCTAAAAGTTAATAATGTAGTATTTATTTCTGCTCTTAAGATACATGGGAACTCAACAAAACACATTAGACATAAACAAACATTGATATGCCAAATGGGAATTATATTCCCCAAAAATAAAGAAATGTTCAGATCTTAATTATACCTGTATAAATGCATATCGGAAGATAGCTACATACTATGCTGCTTCCAACTGCCCAAGATCTGTACAAACTGTGTTTGTATTGATGCAGCCCTACATTGGGTTAAATTAACATTTCTGATAATTAACCACTGTCATGGATAAAGTAAAACAGAGAAGAATTCAAGTTCAAGAAATAGTAGGAATAGATATAAGTGGTAATGCTGCTGTTGGTGTTGTTTCTATAAGGAAGGGAGTCTTCCTACTTCACTGGGTATTTCCTAGCAGTCGCCCATCTAGGTACTGACCCAGCCCACCTCCGTTTAGCTTCCAAGATCGGACGAGATTGGGCGTGAGCGTAGGAATATGGTTGTAGGAAGATTTGACCCTATACCCCCAATGAGAGTGCACCGAAACGGAAGGATTGATTCCTCCTCAGGAGAAAGATGAAGGGAATGAGTGGGGAAGGGGAATGGCAACGGATAGGTAAGCGTGAATCTGCTGTCCATGTTAGACTGAAAAGACGTGTCTCCTGAGGGACACGCTCCCCAGAATCGTGGATGAGAGTTCACAGAAGAAAGAAAAGAAGGAAAATAATTGCAAGATGGAAGAATAGAAGTGGTTGAAATTGACAATTGAATTAGATTGTAGTGGGTCCCTTTGGGTCCCCTCAATTAATGAATACTGATAGATCCTAGTTCAGATAAGTCACTGTGACAGTTGTAAATACAAATAGCAACATTTTTTCTTGCAATTGAAGCCGACTCACTAGGTATGGTATAATGTTATTTGTACATAACAGACCCTAGCATGGTTTTGTAATTTATACACTTATGCACTTAAACATCTGCCTATTCTACAGTCAGACGTGGATTTATCACCCTATATAGATTCAAAAATCAATATGAGTTGGCGCAGGTCCAGAAACATCAAGGACCATCTTGTTAGAAGTCATTTTATGAAAAATACATCAACACAAAGTCAGATAACGGACTTTATGGCCAGCGGAACATCAGTACACATTAAAGTGACGGGTTCTTTCCCCTGCGGCAAATGCAAAGCATGCCCCCAAATTTTGAAAATCAATTCAGTGGTAGAAAGATATAGTAAGACCATAATGATCAAGCAATTCTTTAATTGCGACACGCAAGCACTCATTTATTGCATCACATGCAGTTGTAACATCAGATATATAGAAATGACAAACTCAAGGAAAGAGCGTTGGAACATCGTGGCACTTGTCGCAATGCCGCCACGGACCTTGCCCGTATGAAGAAAATAACCACAGTTGCAAGACATTTCTATACCTGTCACAAGGATTACCAGAAGGACCTTAAGATTTTTGGTCTGGAGCAAATTCATCTGGGATTCAGGGGCGGTGACATCACCAAAGAACTTTTGAAAAAAGAAAGTGAGTGGACTTTCAGGTTGGGTGGACTTCGACCTAATGGCCTTAATGAGAATATCAATTTCAGTGTCTTTTTATAAAAATCCTTGAAAAAAGAACAATTTTTGTATACATCTTTATAAAATTTCAATACTTTTCTTGTTACCTCCCCCATATCTCCACACATTCAGTGCACTCACACTTTCCAGGCACATCATCACAGTCGCTCTATTTCTTTTTACCTACCACCCGGCATACCTTTTATTCACAACATCCAGTGTACTTACACTTCCCCACACTTTATCACAGCTGCCTTCTCTCCACTATCCTTCATATCTCATATGTACCGCATCCACAGCACTTACTTTAATCCCTCCAGCATCTTCACATTCCTTTCCCCACATGCAACACATCATTCTCGTACATGTCTTGCACCACTAATCACACCACATTTACCTATACAGTAGGGTCCATTCATATTATTTTTAACATCGATGCACACACACACACATGCACTATCTGGCAATATCCAATACTTACTCACCCCTTTTTTCCCTTTATTTTCTATGTTACACTAACACCTTTATTTCTTGATAGTTTGTATTTTATTTTAAGCACATTGCACCTCAGCTGCATTTAGTCACTCAATATTCAAGGGTTATGATAACCCAGGCTAATATTTTGCCCCATTGTTGCTTTGACCCCTCCGATACTTGATAGTTGCACCATGGACACTAGATATGTCAATCATCTAGTCTGCACTACCTCTGGCAACAAAGTCCGTAAACTTTTTACACATGACTTATTATCCTTGTTTCTCACCCATTCATTATTTTATTTTATTTCATTTTATGTCATTTTATTTATATCTATACCCCACAAAATATTTGCCCATTCATATATATATATATATAACCCAGGTTCACATTCATTCAGGGTATCACTCTTTACCGTACCCAGCTCTGTCTCTACTTTCCAACATCCTCCTCTCGTCCCCTCCTTTTTGTTATCCTTCTCATACTTTACTTATGCAGATTGCTACTTTCTAACCAATAATGGCTGCTATTTTTATTAAATCACAAAATCCTTCTTTTCAAATTCTGGTAATAATTTCTGTGTATATACACAGTCCACAGCCATCACACGACATGGCTGATGGGCGGGAAATGCAGATTTTATGCTGGCCCTTTTCCTGATGTTATTACCACTTGGGTGCAGGGTGACGTATACCGTTCAGGGTATCCTGGCAACGCGACAACAATTAGCATGGGTGGAAGTTCATATGACAGCTTTCGCCCACACAGTCTTACCAGCGTCATGCCGCCTATCGTGGCTTTTCACGTTAGGACAACATCATCAAGGGCGGAAGTGACGCGAGTAACTTCCGCCCTCCCTAGCCCATCTTTGTCACAGGTATTAAGCCCGCCTAGCGTGACACTACTGTCAAGCCACTCATCGTGGCCCGCTATACCACGGTAACACAGCCAGGGCGGAAGTAATGTGTACAACTTCCGCCCTTCCCAGCCCATCTTT